>NC_142582.1:20230721-20320721 GCF_965207765.1 Zootoca vivipara | reverse complement strand
GTTGAGGGAAGAACAGCCGCGTTTATCCAAAGCGAAGGGAAGGCCCGGCGCGCACTCGAGCCAGCGCTTTGGAGAAGGCGGGTAGACGATCTCCATAGCTGCCAAGTTATCCCTTTTTTAAGGGAAATTCCCTTATGCTGAATAGGATTCCTCGCGAGAAAAGGGAAAACTTGGCAGCTATGACGATCTCCCAGCGAGACGTCGTTGAGCTCCCTTGGTATTCTGGGTGGTCCGCTGACGAAACTGACCAGGGAGACAACCTCGCTTAGAACAGGCCTTTCCACTCCGAAAAGAAGCTGGAGTGCCGTCTCTGACGCGTGTCATCCATTGAACGCATGGCCATCGCTTCTGACGTGCACGACACGGTGGACCTGGGAGGTGTGGGCACCAAATGTAGCGGGGGCGGAGGCGGGGATAAGGTTTAAAAAGCCTTGCTAGGACTCCCCACCATATCTCTTTACGCCTGGAATGACCATCCAGGAGTTTTTGTCACATCCTGGCTGCGATCCCAAGCATACTTGGTTGGCATCAGGGGTGCCAACTTGAATAAAATATTTTTTTGGGGGAGGCAGGTAAGCCCGCCCCGCATAACTGAACACAAGAGGCGGAACGCATCCACATCATTTTAATGGTGATGGCCATCAACTTTTTGTTGGGGGGGGGGCTAAGCCCCCTCAAAAAAATTGCGGGGGGTGGGCCTGAAGGGACCTCAGCCTCTAGGAGTTGGCTGGCATGCTTGGTATCGACGGTACGGCCTGTCCAAGTACTGTAAGAGAGGGAGAGAGGGAGGGAGAAAATCATTGGGTATATTTCTCCCTCAACAACTCACCTTTCATTAACTATTCCACACACGCTCCCACCCCTCGCCCCCGATTAGATAAATGCTCGTCACTGAACTCATGGCGGCAAATAGGTTTAGGATTGCAGCTGGGTAGGCGGTGATGGGATTACAGGAGGACGGTGGCTTCCTACGGCGACATGATTTCCCTAAGATTTAAGAGGGGGGGGGCTTGTGGGTTTCATTAAGGGTCGCCTAACTCTCCTTCTCACATAATCCCGCGCTCGTGGGCAGTCGTGTTCTCAGCATATTCACTTAGAAGTCATATTGAGTTTAATGGGCTTTCTCAGTCCAGTATTTTTTTTTAATTGCGCGATCCTCAAACCACAATCCCGCCCAGAATTAGGCGGTCTACGCCAAATGAAATCACAAGGCCCAGATTGCGTCCTGTTTATTTATTCAAGGCGCTGAAGCAGGGACCAGGGCTACTTTTCTGGAATGCATTCCAGGGGGGAAACGCCTAGGATATGAGTGTGATCATCATGATTTGATGGCCAATCCAACGCTTAAAACTGTCCTCCAGCCTCGAATCCAGAGGTTGGGCTTGGCTCGGTTGCCTGAAAGGAGGCCGGACGAACCGCAGGGAAGCAAGACAGAGAGGAGCATAGCGCTCTTCTTTCTCGACTGAAAGGCTCGGGGTTGCTATGGTAGGACTGAGCCTACCTTCGTCATGTCTATTTACTGGGTCTACTCTAAGCAGGACTAGTATAGGGCACTACCCTAGTTCCTAAACAGAGTGGGCGGGGAAGCGGAGGTTTGATTTTAGCAGGTGACAGAATCCATCCACTTGGTTTGGGTTTGTCCTTCTCCCATTTCTAAATTCAAATCGTATTAAACGCAGAAACCACCAGCCTTGTAAGTCAGAAGCACGCCATGTGGCTCTCTCTCTCTCTCTCTCTCTCTCTCTCTCTCTCTCTCTCTCTCTCTCTCTCTCTCTCTCTCTCTCTCTCTCTCTCTCTCTCTTTCTCTCTCTCTAATGATCTGGTTCCAACTCTTATTAGGTGAGACATTCTGAGTGGAGAAGACGGCAGTTTCCCACAAGTTTCCTACAAGCGACCCCACCAACTCTCGTTACCCCACCAGCACCTTTGTCTCAAATGCTAACACCGATCCAGGGGTTCCAACTTGAATAAAAAATTGGGGGGGGGCAGGTAAGCCCCGCCCCGCATAATCGATCACATGACGCAGTGCACGCACACTATTTAAATGACAGTTTCCATCAACTTTGCGTGGGGGGTGGGCGGTCCCCTCAAATATTTTATTGGGGAGGCCGAAGGCCATAGGAATTTGCTCCTATGCACCGATTCTAAACAGGTTCCTTTTAAAGCATAGCCTGTGGTTCATTCCAATTAGACTTACTTCCAAGTAGTGCTCAGAACCAGGATGTCAGACATAGCAGGCTGCAATCACACTGCAGCTCATTTACTCTGGAATAAACCTTTTCCAAACCAGAGCTTCGGGCCAAACGAGTCCCTGAATGGCGCCTTACCTGCCCAGGTTTCCTTGTGAAAGGGCTCTCTGCCTCCCTTGATTGACTGCACACCTGACCTGAAGATCATGATGAGCTACTTGGAACTGGTTCTCCTTTTCCCCCTGTCTGCCGATGGCGGGGTGTGCGTGGAAACGCAGGAAGTGGCATTTCAAGGTTCCAGTGGCGGCAGTTTTCATAACACTTCAGTGGCTTAACGACGGCCTGGCATTTACAAACCATCTGGGAAGGTCCAGCTTGGTTAAAAGAGAAGCCCGTTCAAAGAGAAGATCCTTTCAAGGCAAAGCTCAAAAAGTGGCCACTTCTCTCTGGAGCGTCCTCTCTCTCTCTCTCTCTCACCACACTGAGGCATATTGTCTCATTGATTTTCAAACAGGATTTTCCGCTCGATTCAGCGGGGCCTCCTGCTCACACAAATCAATGGCACACTTGCTTTGCTAAGGCCGGGATCCACCTCTTTGGAGACGAGCAGCGCTGTTCAACTCAATGGGACTTACTCCCGAGGAAACGCACTCAATCCTGCGCATGCGTTTGACATGCCTAACCGACAAATTTGGGGTAGTCACGGGACATTTCTTAGGCGACACGCAGCTCTCGGCTCCGGAAGATCAAATGTTTATTGACCGGTGGCAGTCCATTCCCCCATGATCCTAAACATACTGGTCATAATTCAGCGTAGCGTACACCACACTGGATTGGGCGCAGTATATTCAGGATCAGGGAGAACTAGGTTCAAATCTTCACCTAGCCACGGAGCTTGTTGCGGGATATTGGACCAGTCCCTAACTTTTACCATAGGAGCCAACTCTTAGGGGTCAAGGTTCCTTCAGCTACCCAATAAAGTATCTGAGGACCCCCTCAAAGGTAATGGGCATTGCCATTCAAATGGTGTGCGGGTGCCATGTCATGTGATCGATTATGTGGGGTAGAGTTTACCTGCCCCCCCCAATATTTTATTCAAGTTGGCACCCTAACTCTTTCCATAGCCTACCTCACAGGGTTGTTGAGAGGATAAGATGGGGAAGTAGAAGGGAAAGAGTCATATTCCTTGTTTGAAGCTCCTTGGAGGAATGGAGGGATATCAATGTGATACATACACCTTAATAAATAATTACAAAATTTAGGAACAAATCTCGTTGAGAGCAACATGATGTGGTGACAGACCCATGACTGATTTCTGTCCTGTTGATTCCAGTGGGACGTCGTCGTGGCTAGAGATTATTTGGAACTCATTCAGATCACAACAGCTTTTGCAGCTGGATTTGGCCCATTCGTTGGAAGCAAGTGCTGCTCCGCCCCTAAGAATGATGCTCAGGGTGAGGTTTTTCAAGTTGTGGTCCTAAAACAGCCACTTCGGTGTCCATCTCGCCGGCCTCAGTGGGACATTTCTTAGTCAACATACCGTACTTACGCTGTGTAAGCCTATGCACGCATCCTTGGGAATCATAGAATCATAGAGTTGGAAGATACCACAAGGGTCATCCAGTCCAACCCCCTGCCAAGCAGGAAACACCATCAAAGCATTCTTGACATATGCCTGTCAAGCCTCTGCTTAAAGACCTCCAAAGAAGGAGACTCCACCACACTCCTTGGTAGCAAATTCCACTGCCGAACAGCTCTTACTATCAGGAAGTTCAAGTCCTCTTGAGCTCAGCGGGACAGGACTGCTCTGTTAAGAATCGCATCGCGCTCATATGTTCCTGCGCAATATATTGGCCATTTGATTCCAAGTCAATGCACTGGGGACTCAGATGCAAATCTGATTTAAAATATGCTGATGGGTTCAGGATAATGGGGGGAGGGGACTGCTATGGTGTTGGCAACGATTTTGCGAGAATCGGAGAATCGCGTTCAATTGTGACTACTTCTGAAAGTTGCATTTCCATTGTCATGAACGGGCCAGACTCGACGACAGGTAGGATTTGCATAGGCTGCCAAGTTTTCCCTTTTCTCGCGAGGAAGCCTATTCAGCATGAGGGAATTTCCCTTAAAAAAAGGGAGAACTTGGCAGCTATGGATTTGGGTGGGAATACTCTTGGAAATATTTCGAATTTTGACTTCTATTACTCTCAGCTCCTGCCCACCTAGCAGTTCGAAAGCACATCAAAGTGCAAGTAGATAAATAGTGACCGCTCCGGCGGAAGGTGAACGGCGTTTCCGTGCGCTGCTCTGGTTCGCCAGAAGCAGCTTTGTCATGCTGGCCACATGACCCGGAAGCTGTCTGCGGACAAACGCCGGCTCCCTCGGCCTATAGAGCGAGATGAGCGCAGCAACCCCATAGTCGGACACGACTGGACCTGATGGTCAGGGGCCCCTTTACCTTTACCTTTAATACTAATACTAATACCGTACTACTACGGTACTACTACTACTAATAATAATCTGTAATAATGAGAGACCCGAAAATGTAGTTGGCACTGGTTCTGGATAAATTGAGCTCAGCTACGAACTCTTTGCGATATGTCCCAAGACAGATATCCACAGGCAGCACATTTTCAGCTTGATCCTACTTGCGAGCAGATTCTCTTGACATTAATGGGATTTGAAGCCATTCTTTGACGTTTAAGGGCGGAGCTAAGCAGCTCTGTAGTTCCGCCCTAATATCAAGGCTCTTTTACGGTGCAGAATAATATACTACTCAGAAGACTAAAGAACCCGGAGGACAGGAGAGAAACGCTTAAGGCAGGCCCCTGGAGTTTTGTATCATTTTTTTTTAAGTTGGGGTGGGCAGAGAAGAGAACTGTCTGGAAAAGAGCAGGTGGCCAGCGAGGATCTGTTGAGTAGTTTCAAAGACCTCCCCAACTGGTTGCTCTCTTGTTTGGCTTTGAAGAGATCCTTTGTTTTGGCTTTTTTTTTCAAAGATCTGAACTAAGAGACCATCCGGAATTATGTTCACAAAATCCCCACAGGCTCTTTTAATGACCTGGGTAGTGAAGTGGAGTGGGTGTGTATGTGTGGAGAGGCAATTTCGCGCATCAAAATGTACACACACACACACACACACACATTTGTAAGTTTCCGAAACGCTGCGGGTATTACTATTATTGTTGTTGTGCGCCCAGCAGACAAAATCCTGAGTTTTAGGCCAAGAGCTAAACAAAACAACGGGATGCATTGAACAGCTTTTCTCTGAATATGTGTTCTGGTGTACTGGGCTGTACTGTATATACATCTAGACACATATGTGTTTCACTCTCTCTTCCAAAATAGTTAAAATTACATACTGCGAGTGAGCGCGCGTGAGAGTTTTATTCAGGTCCTTTTAAACAGAATATGTGTGCTCGTGCGTGCGTGATATATGAATCTGTTGACAGTGTTCCTGAGCAATTGATGGAAGGAAAATAATAAATAAATAAAGATTAATCCAAATATCAACGACATCTGCTCCAAGGTACTTATTACTGTATACTAATAAATGGAAGAGACTGTAACGATACTGTACAGGACGTGAATCTTGGCATGATTCGAGCTCGGCCCTTCCTCCTCCTTTTAATAGAAGCGGGGATGTTAACGCGTCTGGAGGAAAAGCCCCCCCCCCCGAGGAAGCAACATTTCTCGAAAACGAAACCACTTCCTTTGCGCAGTTCCAATTCGGCCAAAGGGATAGAGCGGAAAGCACGTCCCTCTTAACATTAGGCGCTAAAGTGAGATGACCAAGAGTCCAGAAAGGGGAACGATCAAGGGCCACCAAGTGTAGCTAGTTAGTTTTTGTCTATCCAAATCGTGTTGGAACAAAGCGATGTCACAGGGCCACGAATGGACTTCTTTGACCATAACCAGGCCAGGCTCAGAGCACCTGTGTTAAAAGCCTAGTTAGCGTCTCCGTCCTAGTTCACATCAGTGGATTTCTTGGAAAGATCCAGCGCCTTGTAAATTCAGGTCCTGCACCCTAAATGGACGCAGCTGTGCTCTGCAATGGAGCGCCTGCTCTACTGGAAAAAACAGGAGAAGGAAGGAAGGAAGGAAGGAAGGAAGAAAGAAAGGAAGAAAGAAAGAAAGAAAGAAAGAAAGAAAGAGAAAGAAAAGGAAGGAATAGAAAAGCTGGAAAGTAGCCCGGTTGTTTCAGTCATTCTCTACTGGTTCATTCAGGACAAAAGTTAAAAAAGCAAACAAACACATAGTAGGCAGGGGGCTCCTCTCCTGATCGCAGCTTGACAAAAGGACTCGTGCCACAGCTTGTGGAAGATAGCATCAGATTGGCAACTGCGCCTCAAGCGGATTAGCTGTGATTCCTGCATTGCAGGGGGTTGGGACCCTTCCAACTCTATGGTTCTATGATTCTATGTTTGGCACAGTCAGGTTCTATGTTTGGCACAGTCAGGTGAGAAAGGAAACTACAAGGGCAAGACTGAAAATGAAGTCGAGAACAGCCAATCCACGGATATTTGGTGGTTAACACACACACAGTTGCTCAACGCTTCCTCATGGACCGTTCCGTACGTGCTCGTTGGATAAACCAACTATATTATTATTATTATTATTATTATTATTATTATTATTATTATTATTATTATTATCCAACCGTTCTTCATTCGAAGATCACAGGCATTTAGCGCTGTGAACCGGATTGTGTTGCTACATACACCATTGCCTTTTGCTCACGTGTCCCCTCCCCCTCTCATCACCGCAGCGCTATGATATTATGCTTGAAGGGGCATTAAGCGCACAGGCAATTTGGAACCAGCCTGACCCAGCTTACCTTGCTGTATACTGAATGCCAGTTGGACTTGCCCCACTGAAATCAACTCTGCCTGTCTGTACTCAGAAGCAAGGAACTTGCTCTTCCTGGGATGTGTGTGTACAGACAGGACTGCAGTTTTAGAAGCGAACTACTGCATATTCAAGGCTCATCTTAGCCGCAAAGTCATCTAGATGGCTTTAAGGAAGCCTCAAAGCTACTGTTCTCTCAGCCCACCCTCACATCGGCAATGTTGGGATAATGCGTTGGCCCACCTTACAGGACTGTTGTGAGAACACACACACACCTTCCTTGGTCATGGATGCTTTAGTTGAGATTCCCACATTGCAGGGGGTTGGACTAGATGACCCTTGTGGTCCCTTCCAACTCTACAATTCTATGATTCTATGTTTTTAACATTTGAAGTACAATACTGTGGGTTAAACCACAGAGCCTAGGGCTTGCTGATCAGAAGGTCGGCGTTTCGAATCCCTGCGACGGGGTGAGCTCCCGTTGCTCGGTCCCAGCTCCTGCCAACCTAGCAGTTCGAAAGCACGTCAAAGTGCAAGTAGATAAATAGGGACCGCTACTGCGGGAAGGTAAACGGCGTTTCCGTGTGCTGAGCGCGCAATCTCAGAGTCGGTCACGACTGGACCTAATGGTCAGGGGTCCCTTTACCTTTACCCTTACTGTATATGAATGCTAAATAGCATAGTTGTTCATTAGAGGGCTTGAACGTTTGAAACGGGTCATATGAGTACTAAATATAATTATCCCTCATTACGCTGGAAAAACCGTCGGTGGCAAAGGGCAGGGTGTTTTTTTAGCCGTTTCGGTAAACCTTTTAGAGATTTCCGTTCTGAGCGGGCTTTTGGCGTTTTTTGACGTGGTGATGAGCAATGGATGGACATCCTCTTCGCGACGCAGGCTATGGCGCCTTTATTTCCCAAGGCCCTTTCCTTGGGATATTCTCATTGAGTCCGAAGATCCCCCCCCATTAGCAAGGATGTGGGTTGCATCCTGCGTCCAGAGACATTGCGACTGTCCTTAAGCATCCTGAAAACAGCACTCAGCCTGGAGAAACCATTGTGCTCTTTTCTTTCTTTCTATGAATGGGCCGATTCTTCTGCTCAAGCTGCGGAGTTGGTAGACCACCTCCGCTTGCAAGCCTAGGCGCGCAACCCTACATGCTCACATACTTTGGAGTAAACCCCACTGAACTTCGTGGGATCAGGCTGGAAAAAATTAATAAATCAGCTGCGCCAAAATGAACGGGGCTTTGTCATGCGTTTCCCAAAGAAACCTGGTCGGGAGAATCCGGTTGGCGCTTCTGTTGGAATCAATGCGGATCAAGTGGCTATGGCTTGGATTTAACCAGGTGGCGAATTGGACGCTTAAGCGCGTTTTCCATTGGATTACCTGATCCCAGCGTCTCATGATTGATCAATGTTGCTTGATCGCTTCGGACACAGCCCGAAAGAGCCAGAGAGTATTAGGGGAGGAGGCCGGATGTTTACCCCGCGCTTCTGCCCTTCTGAGCAAGCCTCAAGTGTATATACAGATATAGTTTTGCTGCTGCTGCTGCTAGGGGGGTGGGGAGTGAAGTTTGCCGCCTCCTCCTCTCCCTTTTCCTCGTCGCTTTCTAACCTTCCCAACCGCAGAACTCAATTATAAGAGCTTTGATTACAACGATATATCTTTACAGCGCTCCAAACGCGTGGATGTCAAGGGTAATGCTTTAAAGAGGAGGCAGGGCGCAGCTATTCATACGCGAGATGCCTGACAGCTCTTTGATGGCGAAAATGATGCTCTCTCCACTTGGCCGCCAGGACTGCTGAGGGAGACTGCACAGTGGCAGAGGGAGAAGGGAGGGGAGGGGAGGGGGAGAAAGATAAAAAACACGCAGATCAACGTCATTATGGGGCGATGACAGGAAAGGCCTGCTTAGATCCGGGAAAGAACGAATAAACCTGGATGGGCCACGGACCTAAGCCCAGGCAGGGGGAACCTGTGGCCCACCACTCAGACCATTGGCCACGGTGGCTGGCGCCGATATTTATTTATTATTTAAATTACCTTTATACCCCCCCCACCTTTCTCTCCAAGAAACTTAAGGTGGCACACAGAGTTCTCTCCCTCCTCGTTTAATGCTCACAACAACCCTGCGAGGTAGCGCTGGCTGAGATGCAGTGGCTGCCTCAAGGTCACCCCGTGAGCTTCATGGGTGAGTGACGATTTGTACCCTGGTTTCTCTCAACCTGGTCCAACCCTCTAACCACTATGCCACACTGTCTGTTTTTTTATGATCCTTTTTTGTTGTTTACTCCCTTTGTCGAATCCGACTCTTCGTGACCCCATGGACCATAGCACGCCAGGCACTCCTGTCTTCCACTGCCTCCCGCAGTTTGGTCAAACTCATGTTGGTAGCTTCGAGAACACTGTCCAACCATCTCGTCCTCTGTCGTCCCCTTCTCCTTGTGCCCTCAATCTTTCCCAGCATCAGGGTATTTTCCAGGTAGTCTTCTCTTCTCATGAGGTGGCCAAAGTATTGGAGCCTCAGCTTCAGGATCTGTCCTTCCAGTGAGCACTCAGGGCTGATTTCCTTCAGAATGGATAGGTTTGATTTTCTCGCAGTCCATGGGACTCTCAAGAGTCTCCTCCAGCACCATAATTCAAAAGCACCAATTCTTCGGTGATCAGCCTTCTTTATGGTCCAGCTCTCACTTCCATACATCACTACTGGGATCCTTGTTGTTGTTGTTTAGTCGTTTAGTCGTGTCCGACTCTTCGTGACCCCATGGACCATAGCACGCCAGGCACTCCTGTCTTCCACTGGGATCCTTAGCGAGGGCTTACTCGTTTCCACAGTTCTTTCCTGATTTCCCTCTCTCTATAGCTCTTTCCGTTTTCCACATTTCCTTCTGCATTTTAAATATAGCGCGCATCCTCTCCATCCCCACCTCCTCAAGCCCCAGCCCTAACCATATTTATACGCACAAGATTCTTATTGCGAGAAAGTGATACTCAAAACCCAATGGGGCATTATTTCAAAAGGAAATGTACTTGGGTTTGGGGCCTGCCGTTCGGGAGAGATCCGCAATATCGCAAAGGCTTTTTAAAAAATAATTCTATCTAAATGTTTTCCTTCTTTAAAATGAAGATCGGCTGCTGTAGACCAACAGCGGTCCTTTTGTTGCTTGTTTCCTTGCAGAGCTGAGAGAAGGAAGGCGGCGGCAGCAGTTGCCCAGAATACAAGGCACCGCTGAAGCCTGCAGCTGCTCCCCTGCAGTTTATATACAGTGGTTGGGAGTCGCGTTAGCTCCGGTTTCCGGCCTGGTCTCGACTTTTCATGTAGGGCAGGAGCGTATCCAAGGCGATCCCCTCCCTTACCTATCCCCCCCCCCGGAAAGAGTTCCGCCACAAAAGGCAAGGCAAGGAGGTCCGAGGCGCTGGGTCATCTCAAGACTCCTTCCTCCCACCCTGGGAGAGACATTGCCAGCCGCTTCTGAAGACCCAGGTGACTTCAGAGCTTGCAATCCTCCAAGCCACTCAGGGGATTAACTCCGGATCAAATGTTGCGGGGAGGTCGTGGGGGGACTGCTTGTGGAGGGAGGGCGCTTCTGCGTTTCTCTTGCGCGGCGCTCGGAGCTGGAGGATGAGTTTGCTGAGTCAGCGCCGTGCAAGAAGTCGAGTTTCCAAGGCCACACGAGGTCTCGGGAGTGCCAGGCTGCCTTTTCATCTTGCGGTGTGGAAATCTGCGGTGGTGACCCCCCCCCGCCCGCTCGTGGGCGTAGCCCGTGGGGGAGGGAGCTGCCCTTCCCCAAATCAAGTAAATAAATAGAACTACTTAACCAACAGCTCGGTTCTGCCCCCCCCCAACAACATAAGGCCTGCCCCCCCCCTAAATCCTGGCTACGCCCAAGGCATTCATACACTCGGCTCCCGCTCCAGTTGGTTTAGCCTTAGGGGAGTAAGGAGTTCCATTTAAGCTTGGTAGGAAAACACACCTGAGTTATGGATCGGGTTGGGGCAGGAAGGGAAACAATCCTAGACACCACCAGCCTGTGTTTCAGGCCCCACCGTGTTAAATAGTTAAATGGGCCACTATACTTGGTAAGCATCCCAAACGCACAAGTCCCTTTGCGTAAAAGAAGGAATGAAAGGAAAAAGAAGGACCGTAAGTGCGTGTGTGAAAGAGGGGAGGTTGTGTTGTTCATATTGCAATAGTGGTCAAGAACCGTACAATGCTGTTCACCTAAACTTTTGCTGCCATTAAATCTTGAAAACATTCCAGAACTTCGCTGTGGATTTCGCCCGTCCCAAATCTGCTTAATTTGAAATGGCTTCCCCGGGATGGCGAAGAAAAGACACCCCACAAGTGTTCACAGAATGTCACCTGTTGTTTCGAGGTCACCGTTATTATTAATTAGTCACAAAAGTGACCCAAAGAGACTTACAGCAAAACACTAAAAACCCAAGTATAACAAATAACTAATAAAAACCTGGAAATGCATCTATGAACTGTAGAGAGAGAGAGAGGTCTTAGAGAGGCCACTAAAATAAGACACAAATACATGAAACCTTTCAGATAAAGGGCTATAAGATGACCATTTATCACCCTGGCAGAGTATGGAACTGAGCGCCGATGAGTCCCGGTGAATTCAAGGCAACTTACTCCCAGGTAAGCACGCATAACGTTGCAACTTAACACCGCAACCTTAGACCTGTCTACACAGAAGTAAGAGCCATTTAATGGAACTTTCTCTTATGTAAACGTGCCAAGCATCGTAGCCTTTGAATGCATTGATTTTAAATTCCATTGAACACACGGTGCGCCTCACTTCCGAGGAAACGTGGGCAGGATCGCGCACTGAGGCTGCCGTCTTGAAGACACGTGCAAGAAAGGTAGGTAGTTCCGCAGAACAGAAAAGGGGCTTACTTCTGAGTAGACAGGCACTGTTCGTCTCAACTTGCTTTATTGCAACCGCCGCCTTGAATGTCTTTGTCTAGGAGGGGAGCATCGTAGAAGCTTGGAAAACAAAACAAAACCTGCGAATCAATCAAGAAATTAAGCCCTGCACGGCTATGTTTTATTTGAAGTCATAAACGCCCTTTCCCAAAAGTCCCTTAATAGAAGGACCGGGGCCTGCTCGGTGACGAAGGATCTTGCCCAGACTTTTGGCGAGGCGCAGCAAACTTTGCAGCAGAGTCCGCTTGGCACCGTTCACTTTAATAGGCTTCTTGACTTCTGGGGGAAATAAACCGTTCCAGACATACTTCGCGGGGGATAACCAAGAGGGGAAACAAATATCCTGGCGCTGAGAACTCCGATCACACCATGCAGAGTGGGGATCAAGTCTTCCTTTTGCAACAGTGATCAGGCATTGTCCTCCCATGCTAGGTCAGCAGATCCGAGGCAGCAGATCCTGCGGCCTATCAGATGTTGCTGCTGGGACCTGGAATCTAAGTGGGGAACCTCCGATTCCCCCATTCCTAGTGCAGAGAGGAACATTGTCTTTCTCCCCAACCATCGAAACTAGTGGCACTTACTGTATGTACCGTCCTTTCTGCGGAAATCCTGGAAACTGAGGGAGTGCAGGAGGCGATCCTAAGCATCCGAGAAGTGCAACTGCATTTCGCTTATGTTTCTAAGGCCACCATCCTGTCCACACTTCCCGAAGGAAGGCAACTTGCACGGATGGTGCATCCGGACTACCGTTAGGTAGTTCTTTAGCAGATTGTCAGCTAAACTTCGATCCTAAACGCTCTTTCCTGGCAAGTTCCTATAGAAATGCATAGGGCTCACTTCTGACAGGTGAGGGTTGCAAACTTCACCCAACGACCTAGTCTTTTGCATATTTGTTCGGAAGTGGGTCCCACAGTATTCATTGGGGCCTTTGTTGTTGTTTAGTCGTTTAGTCGTGTCTGACTCTTCGTGACCCCATAGACCAGAGCACGCCAGGCACTCCTGTCTTCCACTGCCTCCCGCAGTTTGGTCAAACTCATGTTCGTAGCTTCGAGAACACTGTCCAACCATCTCGTCCTCTGTCGTCCCCTTCTCCTTGTGCCCTCCATCTTTCCCAACATCAGGGTCTTTTCCAGGGAGTCTTCTCTTCTCATGAGGTGGCCAAAGTATTGGAGCCTCAGCTTCACGATCTGTCCTTCCAGTGAGCACTCAGGGCCGATTTCCTTCAGAATGGATAGGTTTGATCTTCTAGCAGTCCATGGGACTCTCAAGAGGCCAATGGGGCCTACTCTCAGATAAATGTGCACAGGGTCGCTGTTTAAAGATCCAGGGAAGCATCAACCAACCATCGAATCTCCAATCCGGCGTATATTTACCTAAGCAAGATCTCAGTGGGTTTTGCTTCCAGAAGCGGGTGGTGGTGGTACCTGAGGGTGTCACTGAGCTCGATGGCTGGGCAGAGGTTCCAATTTCAGAAAGCAGATAATACATTCAGCTACTAACCAGGGCACATGAAACCTATGCTCCAACTTCACCGTCCATTAAAAGCTATCATCCTGGCCACCAACAGGCAATTAATTATTATTATTTTTTCCAAAGAAGTTCCAGCTAAATCAGAGGAATCCTAGAATCATGGAGTTGGAAGGAACCCAAAAAGTCACCTAGTCCTAGTCCAATCCCCAGGTTTGAAGAGTCCAGTGCCATCGCTCAGCGCCTAACCTAACACGGGTGGGGTGGCGCTGTGGGTTAAACCACAGAGCCTAGGGCTTGCCGATCAGAAGATCGGCGGTTCGAATCCCCACGATGGGATGAGCTCCCGTTGCTCAGTCCCTGCTCCTGCCAACCTAGCAGTTCGAAAGCACGTCAAAGTGCAAGTAGATAAATAGCTGCAGCGGGAAGGTAATCTGCGTTTCCGTGCGCTGCTCTGGTTCGCCAGAAGCGGCTTTGTCGTGCTGGCCACATGACCTGGAAGCTGTACGCCGGCTCCCTCGGCCAATAATGTGGGATGAGCACCGCAACCCCTGAGTCGGTCACAGTTGGGCTTAATGGTCAGGGGACCCTTTACCTTTTAATGAACTGGTGGAGTTAGAAAGTTGTATGTTTTTGTTTGCCTGCTTTAAGTCTCCACCTGCTTTATTTAATTGAATTGTGCCTGGCTGAAATGCCCAATGGAGTTCAGCGGGATCCACCTGCAATGATCTCTCCGTGGGAATCCGTGGCCTGCCACTTGCTGTTGCGCGAACGTTAAGTCCCGGACTGAAACCGGTTAAAAGGCACTTTTGCTGTTTCAGGAAGTGTCACCACTGATCAGCCAGACGCCAATGGCGCCTCGCTGCTCCGTAAGCCTAATGACAAATGCCGAAGAGCCTTTCCCCTTCCCGCCCTTCAAAGTTCTCTCCCTCCACCTCCTCTTTCTCTTTCTGTTAATTCAGACTCCAAATTGTGGTTTCTGAGCTCATCTGGAGGCATCAATTCAATTCAGGGGGAGAAGGTGGAAAAAAATCTGGGTGGAGAGACAGCAAAACTGCAGCCTCAAGGAAAAAGCAGGAGAATGAGAAATTTAAGCAGCAAAAGGAGACGTATACACATCCATTTCCGTGAATAAATTAGCTGCTCTCTCTCTCTCTTTCTTGCTGAGCAGAAAGTCGAGAAAGAGGGGTGGTGTGGTGGAGCTGGGCAGGGAGAGAGGAACATTTAGACAAGGAAAGTGTCTTCCAGAGAATCTCATTTTTTTCTGGAAAGAAATGTACTTACCAGGGCCGGCTCGCCCATTGACTCCAGTGGAGCGGGGCGCCAGGGTGCCGGGGTGCTGAGGGGCGCCCCAGCAAGTGGAGGAGCTGCGCGGCCGCCTCCTTTTTCCCCCCGCCAGCGGTGCCGCTCAGGATCTTCGCTCAGGGAGGTAAGCGAGTTGAGCAGGGTCACTAGGACCCTGTTCCGCTCTGCAGCGCCAGGGTTATCCCTCACCCTGGCGCTGCTTTTCATTGGCGTTCCTGTTGGCGGGAAGGCTCGAATGTCTTCCCACAGTCTAGGACTCTCCCCGCTGCCCGCTGGCGCCCATCTGGCCTCCGCTGCCAGCGGGAGGGCTCCGGACTGCAGGAGCGGGGCTCTCCCTGCTGGCTCTGCGGGGCCAGGACGCCGGGCCTCTCTGCAGACTGCGCTCTCCCCTTCCCGGTCCTGTGGCTCTCGACTCAGCCGAGGTGTTGCCCCGAGGCCTTCCGGCTCGGGGGAGACGGCGAGCTCCTCCAGGGAAGGCAAGAGCTTTCCTTTTTTTTAAATGGAGGGGAAGAGCTGGAGGTGCAGAGTTGTTGTTGTTGTTGTTTTAAAAAAAGAGTAGGGGTGGGGGTGCCCGAGGGATCCCTGCATCAGGGCCCCCAATGTGCTAAAGACAGCCCTGGTACTTACTGTTCCGGAACTTACTGGCCATGACCAGTATGTTAGGGCTCATAAAGCCCGCTGGTGAATCCAGGTATTGTTGGATTGAGGGAAGGCTGTCCTTCAAACACATACCTGGTTTGCATGGAACCTTTTTTTGGTCCCATGTCTCTGCATCAGTGCCAGATGAATTTAGGGTGGTGGTTCCCTCACATGGGGTGTAGAGCCAGTGGGGCACATAATAATAATTCCTACATTTATATGGGTACCTACTGAGAAAATGGGGGCACAGGTGGTGCTGTGGGTTAAACCACAGAGCCCTACCGTAGGGCTTGCTGATCAGAAGGTCGGCGGTTCGAATCCCCGCGAAGGGGTGAGCTCCCATTGCTCAGTCCCAGCTCCTGCTAACCTAGCAGTTTGAAAGCACATCAAAGTGCAAGTAGATAATTAGGTACCGCTCCGGCGGGAAGGTAAACGGCATTTCTGTGCACTGCTCTGGTTTGCCAGAAGCGGCTTTGTCATGCTGGCCACATGACCTGGAAGCTGTGTGCTGGCTCCTTCGGCCAGTAAATCGAGATGAGTGCTGCAACCCCAGAGTCATTTGTGAATGGACTTAACAGTGAGGGGTCCCTTTACCTTTACCTTTACTGAGAAAATACATGAAAAGCAACTGTAGGCTACTAAATGGAATTACAGTATTGTGAAAATAAGAAATATGGGAGGGGGCACCAATTTTTTGTCCTCAGGGCACTATATTACCAAAATCCAGCCCTGCTGGGAATTGCAGCGGGGCAGAGCGCTGTTCCTGGTGGGCTTCTCCTAGGCATCTGGTTGGCCTCTGTAAGAGCAGGATCCAGGACTAGACCCTGCAGGGCACTCCTTATGTTCTTATTGATACAAGTGTTTTGTTTGAACTTTGTCCCCAGTTAAGATGTCTCCTACTGAAGCTAAGCAGGTCTCGTTCTCCAAGCTACCTGAATGGAAGACCACCTGGAAACCATATGAAAGTGTCTCTGAGCAAATGCAGCCTATCCATCTGCAGAAAAGCCAGCTCCTTCCCAACATTCTGTCACGCTTTCTAGAGTGACCAAGAAACAGAATCCAGAGCCAGGAGATGCAGATGGAGAGGCGAAGCCATGCAAACGAGAGCAAGTTTAACCACGGAGGGCGATGAGCAACAGAATCAACAGACTCATTACCAGCACTTTGGGGGAGAACATAAGACGAGCCTGCTGGATCAGGCCAATGACCATCTAGTTCAGTATCCTGTTATCACAGTGGCCAACCAGATATCTATGGGAAGCCTGTAAGCAGGACCTGAGCACAAGAGCACTTATAGTTTATATATATATATTTCCCGCCTATCTGGCTGGGTTTCCCCAGCCACTCTGGGCAGCTCCCAACAGAATTAAAAGCACGATAAAACATCAGGCATTAAAAACTTCCCTATACAGGGCTGCCTTCAGATGTCTTCTAAAAGTCAGATAGTTGTTTATTTCCTTGACATCTGATGGGAGGGTGTTCCACAGGGTGGGCGACACCACCAAGAAGGCCCTCTGCCTGGTTCCCTGTAACCTCACTTCTCACAGTGAGGGAACCGTCTGAAGGCCCTCAGAGCAGGCTGAATGATGGGGGTGGAGATGACTCTCCTTCGGTATACTGGTATTTAGAAGAATATTGCCTCCAACCATTTAATGTGGTATAAGCAATCTGGACCAGAGTGCAACAGCACTCTCCCCACTGTGGTTTGCTTCCACTTCACCATTGTAGCTACTAGAGAAGTCATAACTTCTATCTTCTCTAAAAATGCAAATACTTCCTTGCCATTCAATTAAACAGAGCACACCCTCTCAAATTAAATGTGTGTGTTAGCCACTTGGCTAGATCACATAAGCTAATTTTAATCTCGCAAAGTATCAAGGTGTTTAGCAAAGATCTCTTCCCTTCTTCTTTTTTTCAAACAGTGATTGAAATGACAATGAAGATTTCAAGCATGTTCATTTTCTTTATTCCTGCTTCTCTTTTTAAGCTACTGAAAACTGCACCAGCAACTATCCTGTTCCGTTTATACTCTTAGGATGCCTAAGAGCTTTTAGGAAACCATCAGGCATTTCTAGCTCAGCCCATCAAGAATGATTTACTTACAGGGGAGCCTACTTTTTCAGTTTGTAAGAGGTGGGTAGTTAGTGCATTGTAGTTCATTTTATTTACGGTAGTTATTTCAAAGACATTTATTACCCTGAACAAACTAGCGGTTTCGCTCTGGCCTTTTTACTTGGGAAGGAAATATACAACTTCACCCTCCAGTGATCTTGGTACTTTGTCTATTAAACTTACTTTAAATGGGAGCATATTTCTCTGGGAAACAGATGGTCTTCAGTACGCACAATTATAAAGACACAGGATGGTTTAGTTTCAGCTCCACATTTCCTGCTGCATCACACACTTCCAAAGGAGTTTATTTTTCCAAAAGAAAACAACAACACTTGTGTAAAAAAAGAGAAAGGCGTATCAGCATTTCAGCCCACCACCGTTGTGATCTTGAAGATTTCATGCATTCTGAGCAAAATATCCATTGTTACAATGTGGGGGAGGGGTGGAGAGAGGATCACTTGAGCCCACAATATATGCTTCATTCTGTCCCATCCACTCAGCTAATTCTCCCTTTCTTTGGAGCAGCTGCATGATGGTCCATGATGATCAAGGGCCACCTCTGGTTGTGAGTAATGGCCAAAGGTCAGTTCCCAGGGAGGGAGAGAAGAGGCACTTCCAGATTCCCTCCATCAGCTAAACCCATGCCCCCCCCAATAAAATATTTGAGGAAGCCACCCCCAAAGTCAATGGGCATGGCCATTCAGCTGTTATGTGTGCACTGCATCTCATGTTATTATTACTATTATTATAAGTGCTCTTGTGCTCAGGTCCTGCTTGCAGGCTTCCCATAGACATCCACTGTGATAAGAGGATACTGAACTAGATGGTCATTGGCCTGATCCAGCAGGCTCTTCTTATGTTCTCCCCCAAAGTGCTGCTAATGAGTCTGTTGATTCTGTTGCTCATTGCCCTCCGGAGTTAAACTTTCTCTCATTTGCATGGCCTCACCTCTCATTCTGCATCACCTGGCTCTCCAAATGTTTTGCTCAGGTTGGTACCCCTGCCAACTTGGGTCGGAACACCCCTCACCCTTTTCTGGTAAACCCATAATACAGGGTTGGATAAACCCACCAGAAGATATTGAACTCTAGCCTCCTTCACCCCAGCATGCTTGGTCAATGATCCAAGAGTATCAGCTTGTACTGGAGGCTGATGTGGCTGCATGGGGGAAAGTAGATAGAGAGAAGAACTTCCAAGTTTCCCAGACTGTCCATACTGATGGACAGTATGGTGCTGACTTCTCAGGTCTAGACTGATAAGTTGTTCCTTTTTTATCCTCATCTCCTCATCTTTCGTGCCTCTCCTACTGAGAAACAGGAAAAAAACATGGCTCTCCAGGCATCTCCACCTTAGTTAGATAGAACTTTGCCAATGCAATTCTGGGCTGCATCAATGTAGGAGTATAGCATCTAGATCAAGGAAAGTAATAGCACCACTGTATTCTGCTCTGGTCAGAACTCACCTGGAGTACTGTGCCCAGTTCTGGGCACCACAGTTCAAGAAGGATACAGACAAGCTGGAACGTGTCCAGAGGAGGGCAACCAAAATGGTCAAAGGCCTGGAAACGATGCCTTATGAGGAACGGCTTAGGGAGCTGGGTATGTTTAGCCTGGAGAAGAGAAGGTTCAGGGATGATATGATAGCCATGTTCAAATATATAAAAGGATGTCATATAGAGGAGGGAGAAAGGTTGTTTTCTGCTGCTCCAGAGAAGCAGACACGGAGCAATGGATTCAAACTACAAGAAGGAAGATTCCACCTAAACATTAGGAAGAACTTCCTAACAGTGGAATTTGCTGCCAAGGAGTGTGGTGGAGTCTCCTTCTTTGGAGGTCTTTAAGCAGAGGATTGACAGGCATATGTCAGGAATGCTTTGATGGTGTTTCCTGCTGGGCAGGGGGTTGGACTGGATGGCCCTTGTGGTCTCTTCCAACTCTCTGATTCTATGAACTAGAATCTTTCCTATCAAGCATGTGCTTCCTGTAATAAACGTAGCTTTCTTACTTTCCTAAACTCAGAGTCTCAGTGTGATTATGTCTAGGGCAAAGTGTCCTCCTTCAGCAGGGATCCAATGTCAAGTTCAGCTTCTACAGAGTGTTTTCACTTTAAATGCCAGCACAGGTGGGGGGCATTGGTGGCACGGTGCAGACAGGCACATCAGCCAGACTATGTAGATGCTCCTCTGTTCAGTTCAGTGCCTACAAGCAACATTGAAAAGTCACAGGTTCCCCACCCCAGTCTTCAGTGTTTAAAATTAAGCCCCGTGGAAGTTAATGGGATACAGACTGTAATCTACATTCAACCAAAATAGTCCAAAACTTTTCATAGATGCTGTCAACTGCAGTCTTGGACTAACTTGGATTGAGCCTTAGTTCAGTTAAATTAAAGCCAGATAAAGTAGAAGGTCAGTATGATGATTAAACTATCAAAGTGGAAGATTCAAGGACATTATGTGAAACATCAAAGGAATTCTAGAGGAAACATTGCAGAAACTCGGGACAAGTGGACAGTCAGAACTGGGTTGTACAATCCCCCCCCCCAAACGTACTCCAGGGTAACTGCTTGAAAGGTGGCTAAATAATGCTTACAGCAACAATATTTTCTGGAGAATTGTTTGATTTTTTTTTTAAAACCAAAGTATTAGAGAATTATTTAAAGTGCTAGGGGCCAAAGATAGAGATCTATGTAATTACATGACATTAAGTGAAAGAGCAAATTGCACACATTTTAGAAGTATCTATTACTCATCTGGACATCTGGTCTTCCCATCCTCAGGGTGAAATAAATAGTCCATAAAATGGAAAAATAAAAGACTAGCAGTTTACCAAGACTACCTATGTTTACCGAGAAGGAAGTCCCACGTTGTTCAGTGGGGCTTACTCCCTGGCATGTGTGCTCAGAATTGAAGCCTAAAGTCCATTCTATTAAATTTGGTGAACAAGAGCCTCACTTTATTTATTGGTAGAAACCAATTCTGCAGATACCTTGGATGATCTGCTGTACCTCATCCTGATATCTACTAGTAGACTGAGAACTACCTTTTGCCCATCCCTGTGGCAGGGCACCTGCACACACAGTGGTGTTGTGCTCTCTGCAGGGATCTGCTTCTCCACTGCAAACTCCACCCCTCTGCTCATCAGCTGACTGTCACCCAGTGAGTCTCTAGGCAAGGCACTAAGCTTCCAGCTGACATGCATCCCCAGCCCTGGGCAGGATCCATTCATCTTTTCCTTCTTTCTGAGGCTTTTGTGCATCTCGTGGATTTGGAAAGGCTCCTTGCTGTGTGAAGAAACCTTGTAGCAGTTCTGTCTTAATACCAGGAGAACCTTAATACTTGTAGCTGGGTTTGTTGGCAACCCGCAGATTCACAGCCACGAAAGGCAGCTAGGACTGGCTACACAGGCAAGTCTAAGATGCCAACTTACCTTCCAAGTCCCGAACTGCAGAATCCGGGACCGGCAGTCGTGTGACACCGGAAGTTGCGTCGATGTAACTTCCGGTGTCGCTTTGCCCTTCTATGGGCACCAAAAATGGCCGCCGACGACACCGGAAGTCACGTCTACGCACTTCCGGATATGCGTAGATGCGACTTTTGAAGCCGGCGTCAGCCATTTTTGGTGCCCATAGAAGGGCAAATCAGAAAGAAAAAAAATGGCCACCGGCAGGAGAAAATAACGGAGAAAAACGGGAGACGAAGTGATACGGGGAACCACCGGGAAAAGGTAAGTAAAAACGGGGGTTTCCCGGGGAAAACGGGGTACTTGGCAGCTATGGATGCCAACCAGTTTCCACTGTGGAGAGAGTCACGCCCAGTGAAGGAAGGGGTGTTTCAGTGACAGATCAGACATGCCTCTTAAAGAGGCAGGCTACACTCACAACAGTGGATGGCTCACATATGCAGGGTCCTACAGGAAGGATGCACAGGTATAAGCCCCCATTCATACAATGCCCAAGGCTCTCTATTCATACCATGTGAGCCAATGAGAAAGCACATGCTAGACCAGGGTTTCCCAAACTTGAGTCTCCAGCTGTTTTTTGGACTACAACTCCCATCACCCCTAGCTAGCCAGACCAGTGGGTCAGGGATGATGGGAATTGCAGTCCAAAAACAGTTGGAGATCCAAGTTTGGGAAACCCTGTGCTAGACTTTGTGTGGACTGTGCTGAAAACTTTGATTCATAAAGCAGAAGTAGGTCATGCGTAGCATGATGGGAGACAACAGCAGAAGTTGGGTTATTATGTGATCCTCATCCATATTTAATATGGGTTAAGAAGCTGAAACTGAGGTGTCAGCATTTCTTCCAAGCACATTATGTGGGAATAATGGTTCCAGCACAACAGATTTCTACACCAAGCCCTTAAACACCATGACCTTCCTTTTTATTATATTAAATATGTGTTTCCTAAGAACACTGTATAGCCATGCGGACCCCCAAGAAATTACAAAATTGTAACAAAGCAGTATTCAAAAGATGAACCTTTGAATCCCAATGCACACATTCCCTATTATGTGGCCTCGAGTATCAAAACGACATTTCGGTTTTGTTAAGATGAGAATATTTTTTGGCAAAGTTAAAACTGCTTCTACATTTGTTCTATTTGCCTCTTCTGCAGTTGTCGGAGGTGAATACAGTTCTCCCTTGTATACAGATATATGTCTTGGGTGTATTAGAAGGTGCTAATTTATTGTGTGGGTGATACCAAACCTGCCATTCTAGGCCCACCTACGAGGTGAACAAGTCCTATTGAATTCAGTTGGAATTATGTCTATGTATACATGTATAGGGCCAGTCTGTATGTAAGCCAGGTGGGTAGTTCTTGGAAACTCTCCGAAAGTAAATGAGCCAGTTTTATAATACTCAAGGGAAACTTGGCAGGAGAGTTAAATAAAGCATCAGTGTACTTGGGTAGCAGTGCAAAATACTGCAGATGGCACTAACATTTTACTTTCTGTGGGTCCTCAAACTCCACTAAAAATCTGGATTTTTAAGGAAAGAATGTCTACTTAGGTTCAAAAACAGACTTCAAGTTTCCATGAAAGACTTTTGAACATTTTTTTTTAAAAAAAATCACAAAGTCAAAGAATTGTGAAACTGTGAAAAATTTGAATTTGTTTTTCCACAAGCTAGTTGTTAGGCAAGCAATTGCAAGTGCAATCTAGTTGACAAATCCACAGCACAGCTCAATGGAATTCTAGACACGTGATTTTGTGGTCACCTTCAAGGAAACTGGTTTAGGATTAGGAACAGTAGTCCAATGGCATTATTGGAACCTTCCACCAGATTATATGTTTGTTCAGAAGTAAGCCTTATTTAATTCTAAATTGGTGGGTTTAGGATTGCTACCTGGGGGGTGGGGTGAACATGTTCTCTCTCCATAGCACCTGGTTCCTAGCACTGATATCAAATTCTACCTTTACCCACAAACATATGATGCATAGTGGTAAGAAAACAGCATACAGCTGGAAAGTACCCAATTAAATCTGTTCCAGGGTTTTGTTTAAAAAAAAAACCCAAAAAACTACGATTGGCAAAAAGTTACGTTACTGCAAGACTTTTTTATAGAAGGAAGCAGGCACTGACCTTTTATCCTTTAAAGCCTGGTATTTACAAGTGAAGTTGTTGACTGTCTAATTGCAACTTAGAAAACCAACAAACAACCTCATTTAATCTCTCGACTAGTTGCCACATTTTAGCTTCCTAAGGGACAGTCTATTTTTGCCTGAAATGAATTTCAACTTAGATTAAGAAAAACAAGAAGGAAGGAGCAGGATGATCTGAATGCAAAAATATTCTAAACGCCAAGGGGTGGGTGGGATGAAAAACCCTCTGCTCTTTATTTTATTCAGTAAGAATTTTTAAAAGTGCAAGTACATGAGGGATCAAAGATGGAAGATCATTAAACCATCAAGGAGTGTAGGCCTGAGAAAATTAAATACTTAGGGAACTTACCTGGGAGAATGTGCCATGAGCACAGAGGAATTTACTTCTAAGTAAATGTGAATACAAATAGTTACAGGTAGGTAGCTGTGTTGGTCTGACGTAGTCAAAACAAAATAAAAAAAATTCCTTCCAGTAGCACCTTACAGACCAACTAAGTTTGTCATTGGTATGAGCTTTCGTGTGCATGCACACTTCTTCAGATACACAGTGTATCTGAATTAATAGTGTATGAATTAATAAGTCCTGCTGAAATCAGTGGAAGTTATTCGACTTGCTGGCTAAACCAGTTGAGGGTTTCAAATCCTCGGTCAGCTAGGGCATGGGTAGGCAACCTAAGGCCCGGGGGCTGGATCCAGCCCAATTGCCTTCTAAATCCGGCCCGCAGACTGTCTGGGAATCAGCGATTTTTTACATGAGTAGAATGTGGGTTATTTGTGGGGCATAGGAATTTGTTCATTTTCCCCCTCCAAAATATAGTCCAGCCCCCCACAAGGTCTGAGGGACAGTGGAATGGCCCCCTGCCGAAAAAGTTTGCTGGCCCCTGAGCTAGGGACTTACAATGCATGCGAAGAAAGGCTCTGGCAGCTTCAGCATATGAGACTAATAGTGGGTCTAACGGTCAAGAAGGTGGTTTTTGCACATGCTGTAGTGTAGAGGAAAGTGAGGGGCAGATGGGGCTTGTCAATCTGGGAAGGTAGCCCATCTAGGGGAAGGGAATCTCTGATCCTATACCTCTGCTGCCTTGCAGGATATCTTTGGATAGGAAAAGGCTAAGGAGTAAACCCTACACAAATCTGGAGTGGAGTTCCTAAGGCAATCCTGCCAACTCCTTCAACCCAGTTGGTGCCAGATGTATTGCTCTGCTTTCCTTTGGTCCACACCAGAAAGGCCGAGAGGGAGGTCTTGTCTGGACAGCCGAGAGGGAGGTCTTGTCTGGACCTGCATACACACTGCCCAGGCTTGTGCCCTGGGGAGGTCACTTCGGTGCTGCAAACACAGCGGTTTGACTTCACCCCTGGAGGTGTACTCCATTGTCTCTCGAGACAGACAGATGCCAACAACAACATTCTATTCCAGGGTTGGGCAGAAGGTGGATCAAGATCTGGTGGTAGATCTCTGAGTGACTGGAAGTAGATCAGCAAGGGTTTCTAAGTATCAAATCATTTAACAGAAGGACCCCTCCCTTCATGAAATGAAGAAAGCGGTGGGGCGGGGGAGACCTGTAGTCAGGACTGGGCTTTTGTGTGGAAGATCTGTGAACTCAGTTCAATCCTGACAGTCAAAACAAACTACCGGGCACAGAATTATTTAATGTTAAAGTTCTCTTCAGGCATTATAGTTAGGGGGCAAATGTATATCTGGGGGGAAAGTGAATATCTTTTGAAACATTCTCCAGTTGGTGGATTACAGGGGACTAGTGAAGCACAAAAGACAAGTAGCCACCCTTATATGCTGATGACGTTAAGTCCAGTTCTTACATCATCACAATGCCATTTAGGTTGCTGCTTGTTTCATGGCCAGATTCTGTTGACCGACAGAATTCTGTAGAAGGGGTGGGCACAAAGATGCTCTCCACACCAATAAACCCCACCCTCCACTGACAATGGCATGAGTAGTAGTATAAATAGGATCCTGGCAAAATCCCCTGTATTCCCTAAATCCTTGGTCCCTACTTGTTTGTGCACCAAGCTTCCGGGTCTCACATAGAAAGCTAACGATCAAATGCAAATTAATGAAGTGTGGGAAGAGCGGGAAGATAGCTTGTGAGCATCAAATAATCTCTGTTTATTGTGGAGTAGTTTAACGTGTTAACCTCATACTAAGCAAATCAATATTTTTTAATTATTTCCCTTGCTGGCTATTTTAAAGGTAGCCTATTGAAAATGGACTACAACCCTCTGTCTCCTCTTAGCCAGCACCCAAAACTTCCAGCTTCCCTTCCAAACCACCTCTGTAGTGCAGTGATCAGAGTATGGGATTTGATGATACCCTGAGATTTGAGAGCAGCTCCAAGTAAATTGAATTGTGTGTAAAAAATACATACCACAGGGGATCTAACACATGGTGTGTTATTAATCAAATTAATTAAAACCCTTGTTTTTAATTTAAAATTACATTTGTGCACTACAGTGACTGAATCGGAACAGTTAGTTTTACCCGGCTTTAAAATATGTTGCGACAAACCTTTCCACCTGTGTCTGAACAATATCCTTTGTATCCAGTTACTGTATTTGGAACAGGTTCTGCTCCAGAAAGGTGACATGTTGTGGGTGCATTCTGCAACATGTTCTTGATCCAATAATAGCACATTAGCAGTGGATTAATTCTGCTTTATTAGTAGTTTGGCAATGCTTCCCCAGTGCTACCACATTATTGCTGTTGGGGTCATTTGTGGTATGAAAAGTTATGGGGTTTCAGCAGGAAGTTACAGGACTTGCATGATTGGAAATTAAGCAGTATGAGTGCCCCCAAAACCAACGCAGGTGCAAGTACTGAAAGCGGGATCACAAATAACCTCCCCGACAGCATCCTGAAGACAAATCATTATGAATGTGCAATAAAAAGGATGTCTGGAGGGGTTCATACTCGGTGTTTTCAATTCACCTGCCTGCTTCTCACAGAAGGGTGCAATGCTCTTGAGAGAAAATCCCACTTCTTGGTGGGACAAGTAAACATGCATATTATTAGGTTGCAAATAAATAAGTGGCTAATATGGTTGACTTGATTTTTTTAGCTGCTTTGAACTATAGAAAACTCAGATAAAAATATAGAGCTGTATTCAGTGATGACCGATGCATGTGAAGCAAAGCACACAGCTTTCACCAATACCTGATTCATCCTCCATAATCCCCTGAAATCAGTAGGGCAAATGGGACACTGCCCCAACAGCCTTAGTCTGCCCCCAGCTGCCTGCCTTCTTACAATCAGTCCAGAAGGTTGCATTGCCTGTCAGCTCCATCCTCCTTCATGTCAGTGCTGCCCTTGGAGAAATCAACCAAAAGGAGGATGTTGACAAAACTAGGATTGCCATATGTCCAGAATTTCCTGGACATAGCCAGAATACTGCAGTCAGAAGTAGTGTCTGGCTGGATACTTGCTAAAAATCAGGATGTATGTCAACCCATGTTGGTGGTGTCATTTTTGGCAATTCTTCTTAAAAATAGCTTAAAAACTTAATTTTTGTGTCCAGATTTTCACTTTTTGAAGTATGGCAACCCTAACAAAACTAAAATTAGTTGTCTCTGCCTGTTATTGGTCATGGTGTGGACCACAAGAGCGGTCTCTGAAGAGTGGAATGTGTGTTTGGTAAATCTCATCGACCCAATCTCAAGATCATTTAATAAATTCTTGGACCAATATGATTTGATGGCTCTAGTTACAGGTAGGTAGCCATGTTGGTCTGCCGCAGTCGAAAACAACAACAACAACAACAACAACAACAACAACAACAACAACAACAACAACTGTGTATCTGAAGAAGTGTGCATGCACACGAAAGCTCATACCAATAACAAACTTAGTTGGTCTCTAAGGTGCTACTGGAAGGAATTCTTTTATTATGATTTGATGGGTATGTTTTCAACCTCTACATCAGCCCCGTGGTCAGAAAGTAATAGCGCTGACAGGCATGCCTTTGAGACAGGAAGAAAAACTCTGAATGTGTCCATCTTTGACAGTGCTTGCTCCAATTTTTGGAAGGCCCCCTACCAAAATAATAATAATCAGTGCTATTTTTCTAGAAAAAGAGGCGCCAGAACTCACCAAGAACACCTCCCTTGTTCTCTTATAATGGCAATGGTGCCCGTCTGAGAGGTGTGCCAGAACTGAGTTCTGGAGAGTTCTGGCTGAAAAAAGCCCTGATAATAATAATAATAATAATAATAATAATAATAATAATAATAATTCATCCCATCTTTCTGAATCTTAGAAATCGATAGCCACAGAGGTTTGAGAACACAGACATTTATTTAATTTGCTATTCCATAATGGGCTAATAGCAGATCAAATATAAAAATGATTTAGCCAGTGAAAAGTCCTGATTTTAGCACTAGACTTGTGTGATGAGAAATGGATGGAATTTCACAAACCACTTTTAAAGTCCAACTGGCATTTTAACATGAACAGGCAAAGGACAATTAAAAGCCTGCTGCCTTCCCTCAGCTGTCTGTCTCTCTTCCCAGATGACTTTTTTATACTCCCCATTATCTTTGCCTATTCCTATTAGATTCCCCCCATTTAACACGAAGGGTGCAGGCTGGGCGTTTGTTCTTTTTTCCTTTTGCTATGACGGTCCCATCTGTGTATCATTGAGAGTTATTCATGAATGTTGCATCATCAGCTACATCCAAGTTACATCTCTATTTATTTATTTTTTTAATTTAGGCAATCCACAGTTTCATTTGCCTGCAATCCCAAAGCAATCAAAGAATAATTGCAAACATGAGTAAAACGTGTCTGAAAACATGAGTACTAATAGGTTTGGAAAGACACTGGTTAAATCAAAGCATTTGAATTTAAGACAAATTACTTCTGTAAATTTCAGCAGGGCTGGGAACTTGATCCTAAAAACCCCCCAAAACTTGGAAACAAGCCCTGTCGGTTTATTCTTCTAACCTAGTGTGCTAGGATGATAGACTGAAACCATTTTAAATCTGTCTACAAACAACACAGATTGACCAAAATATTATTGTTAGATCTAGAGCAGGCATCCCCAAACTGTGGCCCTCCAGATGTTTTGGTCTACAACTCCCATGATCCCTAGCTAACAGGACCAGTGGTCAGGGATGATGGGAATTATAGCCCAAAACATCTGGAGGGCCGAAGTTTGGGGATGTCTGATCTAGAGCACATTTAATATAAAACAGTGGGAGGGGGATTTTGCAGTTTCAAGAACTACAGTAGTGAGAAACACTCTAGATTCTGAATATTTGCTTTGAACCAGGGATGGCCAACATGGTGCCATCCAGGTGCTGTTGCACTACGATTTCCATCAGCACTAACCAGCATGATGGGAGTTGCAACATCTGGAGGGCTTCCTGTTCTAAATAATGTAACTCCCTGAATACATGGGGTTGTATGCAACAAAGAGACCCCATTAGTGCAAGGACATCTGCCTGTACAATGGGACTGCTTCTCCCTCTCTTCTGCCCATGCACCTCTGCATCTGTTCTGGGTGTATCCCCAACACTCCCAGAGCAGAAATGGGGTATGGGTGCACAGGGAGAGGAAGTCCTGCTATGCAAGCTAATAGGACAACATTGGCTTGAATCCTGAACTAAGTTAATTCAAGGAAATTCACAGAAGGTTTCCCGCCTGCTCCTCTTCCCTGCTTGCTCTTCTTGAAGAGCCTCCTGTATAATGTGGGAATGGAATGCCGAGGGCTGCTGGGGGAAGTGAGAATAACCCCAAATCAGGCAGACCTCGATTCCTCACTCCCCCAACAGCTTCTGATGTCTTATTCTACTTTGTTCAGGAAGGCCAAACCTCAATCCAACACAGCTTGGGAGGAGCACAGGGAGAAAGCTCCACTACTGCAAACTTTTGGGGAAATGAATGGAACAGCACAGCCAGAGTCCAATGGAAACAGAAGGGCATCACCAGCAGAGGAGGCTAACCATGCTTTGGTAGATTTTGGTATTCTCCTCTCTTACAATCCAAGGCATGATCTTCATGTGGGAATGTTCAGGGTGGTAGGAGAGATGATATATTGTTTATTAATATCCTTCCTAACTTACGCTAGCAAGTTCCTTTACTTAGCAGAGTTTACATTCCCCTTTACCGCAGCACAGCAGATAGCTGGTTGCAGGCTCGTGTGAGCCTCTCACTATTATACAATTCAGTCTGTCTCAGACTGAATGGAGGGCCGAGGTTGAGGAAGCCTGGGCTAGTTGATCCATTTTAGAGTCTTTTAGGACAACGGAAGGAAATATCCCTGATCAAGAAAGCTTATTTATTTATTTATTTATTATCAATTAATTTATTAAATTTATATACTGTCATGACGCTGCGGAGAAATGGCGGCGCGCTCCATGTCATCTCTGTGAAAGGACGACACGGTTTAGGCTGACAGAGCTTCGGGGGGGGGGTGCCGCTAAGGCTCAGCGCACCCCCGAAAAAACCCCCATGGAAGAGTGGGGACCCCAGGGGTCCAGGAGAGCATGGAACTCGTTCCCCTGACCTCCCCGCAATTGCTGTGGTGAGGAAAGGGAAGGGGCTTGAGTCCACTCTCTGTTCCAACACACTCTGCAGCCGAAAGCCTCACCAACCGCCACTGTAAGCAGTGGATTTTCCAAGCAAAAAGTAAAGCCTAATGAAAAAGGTGAGAAAAAGAAATAATTCAACTTAAATTAAATAATTTGGCAAAACAAAAGCAAAAAAGGAAGTCAGCTTCCGTTTCTGTGGGCAGACTCTGCAAGGGCTCTTTTTGTGAATGGGAGCAGAGCAGTAGGGAGAGCCAGTGGAAACTTATTAGCAACTTAAATCTTTTAGTGACTGTCTTTCTGTTTTTGGATACATATGGGAAACATTATAACCTGACTGCCTTGTAAAGGAAAATTAGGAGATCCAATTTGACAGTTGGACTCTGATACAATCTGCAGTGGAACTTTTTGGGAACTTGGCAGAGTAGAACATAAATGCACTTTGTAAAAGAAATTTAAACATTGATATTAATGTAACCCTGGAACTTGGTGGCATAAAACCGAAGCTAAGCAGGGTAACTCTCTATTTGCTCTGGGGGAGAAATCTCCCAGAAAGAAGAACCTGGACTAGCTGGAGTGAGATAAAAGGAAATATTTATGCTAACAGACTAGGGGATATAATTCTGCCTGCCAGAAAAAACTTATATTGCCTTTTGGTACATGGAAGCAGATTCTCTTCTTTAAGAGAAACTGATCTGAAGGAGACAGGCTGGTTTTAGTATTTCATGAGTGGGACCTGCAGCTAAATGTTGCAGTGCGGAGACCTCCTATTCAGGTGTCCCAGCCAGCCATGTTGTCTTCCAAGATACTCTATTCCATCCCCCCTTCCCCAGTTTTCTGTTTCCCTCTCCTCCCACAGGCAACATTAGATGACCTCTAAGGATGGAAGGATCTGTCAAGTTCCACCTTTCCCAAATCTTAAATTCAATTCTCCCCATTTCTGCAGCAATCTGATTGTTTTAAAAACATGTACCTTAGTTTTGACTAATGTACATATTTTTGCAAGCATTAATAATGCATTTTTGTGTGTGCTGTTTTTATGACGATGGTCATTTTTATGCCCGTTTCCCCCATCTTATGTATATGCATTATTATTATTTTTGCTTGGTTGAAGAACTGCACCACAAAATTCAGGTAAGTGTGAAATCTCAAGGATCACTGTGTTTCGGTTCCTATATTGCCCCTCCCCCTGCTAAGGTTTCCCCCTAAAGTTTTGCTGTTATTCCTATAAACCTTAGAGTTTTCCCCATGCCTATAATACCTCTACTTTGTGTCCAGATGGTGCCTTTTGGGCATCACCATTATGATAAATACAGGATAAAAACTGATCACTGAGGAACAAAGAGGATAATACTACATTTCTCACTCTTTTTTAAAATCACACTTAGATTTTGATTTGCTGTAGAATAAAGTAATCTATTGTCTTCTGGTATTACTATGTTCTTTGAGTTTTATCCAACACTGTTGTACTCAAGCTAAACCCACTGAAATTAACGGACCTAAGTTAAGTTAACCATGGCTAGGACTAACATGGGACACATTGATTTTATTGATTTTATCTGTTTGAATTGCAACTAGCTGTTAATTCGCTTTGAAGCCTTTCTTTTTGTATAAAGCAACTAAAAATGTAATAAATTATAAAAAAATATATTAACACCACCACCACCACCCACAACAACAACACCATATCACTAGAGTGGTAGGCTCAGAGGGCAATTTTCTCCAAGAAACTCAGAACTCGGCATCACACAACTTCCACTTTATAGAGAGAATGGCTCTTAATGACACATATTATTTTAACATGCACATTTGTTTTTGATTAACCTCTATAACACTTTCATGCACCCTTGTAGGGCTGACATTTGCCTAAGAATTGCAAGTAAAGTGACACTGTGAGTCATGTGTAAAGAATTTACAAGAAAGACCATGACAAAACAATGTCCTTTTTGTGAGCAGGGTAAGCATTATAGGTTTTTATTGCTTTGCCAGAAATACATAATTAAATATGTCTATAAAGCCGGACTTTGATCCTGCTGTTCTCTTCTCTGGCCTAAAGCCAGAAAGCTTTATTCTGTACCTGTATTCTAGGTACAAGGGTATTTTGTTTTGTTTTTTTGCCGGGGGGGGGGGGTACCCTTTCCCTCTTATTTAAGTCATAGTCTCCTTGCCGTTCAGGAGTTGTGTCAGCTGTAGCAGTTTTTCATGGCTTTTGCGACTGGCCTTCAGATAAGGAGTGTGGAATCTGCACTGCATCCCGTGAGCTGTCTATTCCTGGTTTTCTCATCCATAAACATGCATCTCGGAAAAGATGTGCTAAACTTTAATGTGACTGGTAAATATTCAGATTGGGTCTTTTCCTGGCCAATGTTCTGCTTCTCATCTTTTACTGTTGGAAATCTCTTCTAGAAAATGCCAGTAAATTTGTACTATATAACACCCATGTACATACAGTGGTACCTTCGTTCTCAAACTTAATCTGTTCTGGGAGTCCGTTCGACTCCTGAAACCATTCGAAAACCAAGCGGAAGCCGTGTTGGACGTTTGGCGTCCTAAAAACGTTTGCAAACTGGAACACTTACGGTACTTCCAGGTTTGTGGTGTTTGGGAGCCAATTTGTTTGGTTGCCAAGCCATTCGAGAATCAAGGTACCACTGTATTCCTGTTTTGAACTGCCAGCAGGTAGATCTTCAAACTACTTAAAACTAAAATTCCCAAACTCTGGCTCTGCTTATCCAACAGTCCTGAACAGCTCCTTTATGGCCTTTCTCAAGGCTCCCTTCCTCCCCCATTCTCCATTTGCAGAGCGTAGAATAAAATTTCTGAAAGGTGTGTAAGTTTGTGGGTGTATGGTGCCTCCGTGAAAAGGTAGCTTTTCTTTAAAATGAAATTTTCATGCATGCAGTTTCAGGAAGGGGACAGGAGCCACACAAATATCATTTGGAAATAGCAGGGAGCTAAAAACCAAGTGAAATGGGATGATGATCTACACATGATCTAAATCTGCCCAGCATGGATTTTTTTATTCATTTACATTCTGTGGTTTTTTAATAAACAGACAAATATTCTGGCTATCGTAATTGTGATGGTGGTATATTTCATTTGTTGCTATTTTCCTTAACTGAACTAACATTTCTGAATAAGTATTTTTTTACCTAATGCTTGCATTTTTATACTGTAATCCTTGGATGTGATCCTTGGCGGTTTATAAATTTAATAAAATAATAAATAAATAAATAAGCTTTCTTGATCAGGGATATTTTCTTCCATTGTCCTAAAAGACTCTAAAATGGATCAACCAGCCCAGGCGTCCTCAACCTCGGCCCTCCAAAAGTTTTGAGACTACAATTCCCATCATCCCTGACCACTGGTCCTGCTAACTAGGGATCATAGGAGTTGTAGGCCAAAACATCTGGAGGGCTGAGGTTGAGGAAGCCTGAACTAGCCCATGGATGGGGAACCTATGGCTCTCCATATGTTTATTTACTTTACGTCCCATCATCCCTGACAATTGGCCATGGTTGGAAGGGCTGATGGGACTTGAAGTCCAAGAAGATCTAGAGGGCAACAGGTCCCTCATCCCTGATACAGCCACACAAAATAATTAATAGGAAAGCAGCCTTGTATTTTTTATTAGTGCTGCATGTTTCAACCAGCTTAATCAGTAGATTGATCAGTTATAAGCTTAATTGTTTACTTGCTGTGCAGCAAATCTGAATCAGTAACAAGGTTCGGTTTTTTGGAACAGAGAATTAATACTTTTTTCAGGTATTTTGGCTCTGTTGTGATATTATAGTTTGAAATAAAAAAGAATATGCTAAGGATGTCATTTTCTTCTATCCATGACTGATAATTTACAATTGAATAATACTATTTCGTACTTTGTTATTTCAAAAAAGGTTCCTCTATTGAGGTTTTGTTTGTATGCACATTTGTTTAATGTGGGGTTGGTGTATGATAGTAGCGTGGCAAACCCGCTAATCCTTAGGCTTAGCTAGAGTAATACTGGCAAACCAGTACAGTGTTAGGAATAGGAAGGTGAGGTATGGGTCAGTTGTGTTGGGAGAAGCTGGATGGACCTGGAGAGGTTCGGTTTAAACTGGTTTGATCTAGCCTGACAGGGGAAGATCGGAATGGGTCATGCTGAGGTGAGAAGAGCACAATGAATCCTTATGGGGAGTTTGGAAAGTTACTGAGGATCACAAGACTGAGAGGAGGGGGATGTTTGATGAGAGGGACATGTGACAGGTATGGGGTGTGAGAGATGTGCCACTAGCCACTTCCTCTATGGCGGAGAAGTTAGGGTGTTGGCAGGAAGTGACCTGTACCTGTACATGTTTATGCATGAGGTTTGCTCTGTGATTGGCTGGAAGTTACATCGTGAGTTAATGTTTACCTGTCAAAGCTGCTGCTAATAAATACAGACCCCCGAGCTTTGCCTGGGGTTGTTCTTTGTGGAACTCAGCCTTGTCTTATGTCTCATTGTTGGATCTAACCATTGCTACATAATGGTGACCCCGACGTGATCCAGCCCTACTCATAAGAAGACTTGAAGCAGTCTAGGTACCACCGGCCACGGCCCTCTTTTCGTGAGTATGGGTTCTCTTGAGTCAGTTCAGGAAGGGAGTGCACACCCGCAGGAACTGAGAGAAATTCTGAGGGATTTCAGTCAGACAGGTGCTAGTTTGGCAGAGCTAGAAGAGTTAGTTGTAGAGATATTGTTTCAGTGCCCGTGGTACTCTCAAGAGGGTTCCCTGGATTTAAAAGTATGGGACAGGATAGGGAAGCAGTTGCTTTCCTCCCCACGGGCTCCTGCCAGATTTTTAAGGCTTTGGCGGAAGTGCAGGGATGCAATTGAGTTGGTAGGGGTCTATATAAGTGAAAAGGCAACCCCCCTTCCTGTATCTCATTGCTCAGTGGAGGCTGCTGCCACAGACCTCCCAATCTCAGTTCCAGAGGCTCTGGCTTTACCATTGCCTTTGGAATCCTCTAGTTTACTGGCCACCTCTCCATTGTCCCAGAAAAAGACGGTGGGGGGTGCTGTTCGGCTCGGGTTTAAGAGAGAGCTGGGGTCAGGAATGTTGACTAGAGAAGAACTGGAAGAAGGGCTTGCTTCTTTTCCGGTCACACAGGGCTTGAATGCCCAGGGATTTCCTAGCCTATCTGACTCTCTTCAGGCAAGGGGAATGGTTCAGATGAGGTTTAGGAAGGAGCAGGAAGAAGGAAAACAGAGAGGAATGTTGACAAGTGAGGGGATGAGGCGAACAGCAGTGGCTGTCTCTCTGTGGAAAGGGCTGGTTGGTGTTGGACTTTTTGCCCTGGTGCTTGTGGCTTTCTCTGCTGCACAGCATTGGGAAGAGGAAAATGACACCTTGCCAATAGATACAGTCCTGCAAACACTGCTGGCCCTTCTGATTATTTGTTATTGGATAGTGCGTATTGCAGAAGGACAGGCAGTCAAATCTCGAAAGGTCTGTTTTAAGTGACAAAAAGATTTCCATTGGGCAGAAACCTAGCTTAAACAGTGCTAGTGCTTTGCATTTTCTGTCTCTGAAGTTTGACTCCTTTTCAGCTTTGTGAAGGCTTCACAGAAGCACTGCATTAAGCTTAAAGGGCCTGAGTAAATGTTTCCTTTTGATCCAGGAAGGTGAGAAGCTTTGATCTGCATTCTTTTCCTTGAGGTAGTTTAAATGGTTAACAGATTTTGGCTGTTCAAGTTGCTCAAGGCTTTCCTTAAAAAAAAAAGAGGAACCTTCCTATTGTCATTTGGCAGTTTTTCAGTCTGCTTGAAGTAGCCAGTTCAGACTGAAAACTTAAAATATCTGCAACTGATTGTTTCTGAAGAAAGTACCTTTTTCTCCTCACTAATGTAAATGAAGGCTTATGTTTTCTCTCCCCATGTCAGCTTTTATTGTCTTTTCTTAAGGGTTCAGTGAAAATATTCTGCTTGCTTATTGTCTGTATTACAAATTCTTTCCCCTTCTTTTCAAATGCAGGGTTGTCCTATATCCACTTAGGTATTAACAGGATTAGATTTGGTTAAAGAATGGGGAATGCTGGAAAACTCACTGTTTACATTTGTTTTCAAGAGCTACCCAGTTCATCGCCAGTAGCCCAACTCCAAAGGATTTCACTGTTTGCATTAAAATGAGTCTCCAATTGTAGGATTGGCAATTGATTTTTGCTTTGTGTATTTTATTTCCCATTTACAGGTGTGAGCATGGGAGTCTTACCTCTTCTCTATATAGTCTAGTTAAATCTGATTTCAATCTTTGTATCTTTATAGAATTTTTCCTTTTCAGACTCGATGACTAGAATTCATTTTCAGAAGGAGTTTCAGTATTTCTTAGATTAATGTTTTTTCCCTCCAAGACTTAATTCTTTCTTTTAGCATTGGAAAAGTGTTTAAATCCTACTTCTTTGTGTGTGAGAGTTGGCTCATTGTTTTCCTTTCACAGATTTGTCCTCTGCACATGCTCAAGCGACTATCAATTAACTGTGATTTTTTCTCTGAAGGAAGTTCCAGGAGCAAGCTTGTTTGATTAATAATGTTCCTTACCTACAGGAGTCATTGTCTCTTGATTTAAAGTGTTTATTTCTTTTTGATTGTATGATTCTTCTTTTATCAGCTATAGGGTAAAGTTCAAACACTTAGCTATTGTATGTTGTCTTCTTTCTAAGATGAGTGGATTTTTCTTAGCTACAGCAGGTTCTAGGTCTTTACATGAACAATCTTAATTCAGTTGTAGTTTGGGACTAAATTTGGTGCAAATAGTTGGATTTTCTATGTTGGCTGCTACACCATCTTGGCAGTATTCATTTTTTCCTTATTTGCTGAAGTATATAGATGCAGCTTAACCAAACAGTTTGCAGAGTATTTTTTAGTTCATTTCTGTGGGGTATGTGAGTGCATAGCAGTCTATTAGTATTTTTTCTTCATTTTAGCATTTTTTACAAGCCTTATTTGCATACTTTATTTTCTCAACATTTTGGAAGGCATGAGATCTCTTCTTTGATTTCTCTTTTGTGTAATTTCTTGGGATTATTTCTGCAGTAGTGCTTAGGTTTCATCTTTCTCTTAAATGTTAGATTCTTGGATTTTCCTGTGATCTTCTGGGTCTCTTTGTCAGAGAATACAATCCTATATCTATTACTAGCCTTAGATTTAATGTGTTGTGGCTGCAATTCTTCATATCTTATTCTTTATTTCTCATGCTTATTCATATTGCTGTTATTTCCTATGAAGATTTTAGTCTTTTTGTATTTGGCTCTTCTGGATATAGTATGTCAATCTATTTTCTTATTGTTAAGTCCTATTGCTGCTATTTCTTTCTTCAGTTTGCATTTTCTTTCCTCTAACACTTCTTGAAGTTGGCTTTCTTGGCTACACAAGTAGTTTATGGTGTATTTTGCTCTTGTGATCATAATTAAGAGGTGATCCATTCTTTGCCCTCTGTCACCAAAAAGCTTGCTGTGGGATTCTCTCAGATCTCAAATTTTATTAAAGATTAAAACAGCATTGTTTAATTTTTCTACAAAGAGTGCATGTGCCATTCCAGCAATGGTTTTCTTATTTCTCTGACCTATATTGGTCCATTCAAAACCATGGATGCTCTCTATTTAAATACATTTTGTATTTTACTGCCTATTTCTTTGGCTCTGTTTTTAAGAAGGTGCCCAACAGGAAGTTTGATATTCTATAGCCAGGAACCTGTAATTGGAGTCTTTTCCGCATTTTAGAATGCTTATATTTTTCATAGCTTCTTTCCACATGATTAATGTGAAGAATTTGTCTTTTCCATATGATTCTATTATTTTTAATTATTCTTGTTAAATCTCAGTTTGCTTCCTAAAAGCCAGGACTGAAGGTTTTCTGGTATATTTGCATTATAAGGTTTGTATCCAGTGGAATCAGAATAGTAGATTTAACTTCTGACAGGTAGCACTGAGGTTCGCTACAATATTAATCCAAATTCTATCTCAACATATTAGCGTAAGATTCTGTGGGAGCTAAAAAGTGCAGGAGCGTTATAGGAAGATGTGGCTGGCATCTCAAATGTGAACATATGATCAAATGCCATTGTTACTATTCAAGGTCTCAGAGTCTTTGCCCCTTAGAGTAAGTCTCTAGCCAAACATAAACAAAAAAAGGAGGAATACCTATATACCTATGGGTCTTCGTTATTATTTGGGTCTTCAGTATTATTTATATTGAACACATTAAATTAATTCAAATTTACTAAATTAAATCATTTGAATATTTAGAAATATACGGGGGAGGGGTTTTCCAATTGTGCTTTTTCTACAGGTAAACCAATCCAGATATAGCAAGATGGGTGAAACCGTGGATCGATTGCATCAAGGGTTACAGCAGGAGTCGAGCCTGCTACAGGAGTTGGCGAATCTGCGAATACAGGATCCACTGCCGCAGAGGGATCCACAGAGGGATCGGGACCGTGTGCCACTACAGCATCATCGAGTCACCTGGGGCCAAGTGAAAGCCTTATCCATGCAGGCTACTGAAATACTGAGAGTTCATGGCGTTGCGATGACACCTGAAAATCATCTCCTTGCTTCTTTTTCTTGTTTGGCATCCAACTCTGCGAGGCCGCGTGACCATGACTACCATCGGCTACAGTAAAAGAGGACTGAAGGACACTGCTTGCCTGTTTCAGGGACACCTCTCCTCCGTTGAAGAAATGGGTTATTTAGTTAAAGTTTGGAACATACGTTAAAGTTATTGGACCCTCACTTATTGAGAGACTCAGTAATCTTATGGTGCTGATACATAGTCTACCTGAAGAGACTGTTGCATTGTTTTCTATAATGCTTATTTATGTTTTGATACATTGTTCTATTTGTACCTGATGCTAAGTGGTTTGAAAGGTTACAAAGTTTATATATGTTTAAAAGCTTTGACAGCCTGTGCTCGTAAAAGCAGCAACAAAGTTTCTACACAAGCACTCAGTACCGTTACATTGTTTCTTTCCCTGTCAGCCTAGGTTCATTTTTAAACAAAAGAAAGGGGACATGTGGGGTTGGTGTATGATAGTAGCGTGGCAAACCCGCTAATCCTTAGGCTTAGCTAGAGTAATACTGGCAAACCAGTACAGTGTTAGGAATAGGAAGGTGAGGTATGGGTCAGTTGTGTTGGGAGAAGCTGGATGGACCTGGAGAGGTTCGGTTTAAACTGGTTTGATCTAGCCTGACAGGGGAAGATCGGAATGGGTCATGCTGAGGTGAGAAGAGCACAATGAATCCTTATGGGGAGTTTGGAAAGTTACTGAGGATCACAAGACTGAGAGGAGGGGGATGTTTGATGAGAGGGACATGTGACAGGTATGGGGTGTGAGAGATGTGCCACTAGCCACTTCCTCTATGGCGGAGAAGTTAGGGTGTTGGCAGGAAGTGACCTGTACCTGTACATGTTTATGCATGAGGTTTGCTCTGTGATTGGCTGGAAGTTACATCGTGAGTTAATGTTTACCTGTCAAAGCTGCTGCTAATAAATACAGACCCCCGAGCTTTGCCTGGGGTTGGTCTTTTTGGAACTCAGCCTTGTCTTATGTCTCATTGTTGGATCTAACCATTGCTACAGTTTAATTTTCATATTAGTTTAAAAGGCAGATGATTAATCAACTACATTTTAATTACCATATTTAAAGTGATGAAAGCTGTGGTCTGGACATCTCTCGTAGTTTGTAAATGTGAAAAATCTCAATAGCCACTCTTGTGCCATGAGGTAGATAATTTGACTTGTGAGGTACAAAATCTAGTGTCATAGTTTAAATCATAAGCATTCTAGATTTAATTTAGAAAAAAAGCATAATTCTAGCCCTCATGGTTGAAAATGAAAACTTGAAAATGTTTACAAGAAACACAGATAGTAAATCTATGGAATGACCATTTACTAGCTGCTTGATGGCTTTGTATAAAGCATCTTCAAGCAATTTAACAGCAAAACACCATCAATAAAAGCATAAGAATAAATTTCTTCTATAAAAACCAGTTAAAACAATTCCATATATTTACAAAAAAAAATCTAATCCAATACAGATAGACTGGGATAAAAATCTACTCTTAAAAGGCTTGTTGAAAAAGGAAGGACTTCAATAGTTGATGATAAGCTCATGTGTATCCTGCATGGCTTTGCATGAACTAAGGATGCTGTACTCCAGGCATCCCCAAACTGTGGCCCTCCAGAGGTTTTGGCCTACAACTCCCATGATCCCTAGCTAACAGGACCAGTGGTCAGGGAAGATGGGAACTGTAGTCCAAAACATCTGGAGGGCCGAAGTTTGGGGATGCCTGCTGTACTCTCTGTTGAATCAAGCACGGAAACTTGTTTGAGCAGGAACAATCTCTCTCTCTCTCTCTCTCTCTCTCTCTCTCTCTCTCTCTCTCTCTCTGTGTGTGTGTGTGTGTGTGTGTGTGTGTGTGTTGGTGCACAAATAGAAAACAGGAGCAGGCTGGAGACTACCAGGTACGGGGCTTTCATAGTGGTGGCACCCGAGATGTGGACCACTCTCTCTTTAGTTGAGACAAATTTGATGACCTTTAAATGCCTGGTAAGAAACAATCCTGTTTCCCCAGGCATCCAAAGGTTTTTTTAATTGTCTTTTAGCAGTTCTCATTGATCTGTTCTGCTGATGCTGAAAAATGCAATGGCCAGATGGGCGGGGTATAAATAATAAATTATTATTATTATTATTATTATTATTATTATTATTATTATTATTATTTTACTGGGCTGGATCTAAAATTTGTGCTCTATTCATGGACAGAGCTTCCATTCCATTTGTTGAAGGTGGGGTTCGCCCACCGAAGGACCCATTCCAAGAAGCAAAAGTTCCCACCTGCGATGTGAAGTACCTTCTCATTCGCAGAATGAAAACCTTTGCGATCCAACCCCAGCATTGTTCATTGCAATTTTCTTTTTTTAGCAATTGAAAAACGATTACTGAAAGGCAGGGCGAAAATATTATAATTAATAAATCATCAGGACCCTAATCTACCGTTCCAGAGTGTGCTGCTGTTTTTCATTTATTTTGCAGCAACAAATAAATAAGTGAAACCCTCCAGTGCACCGAGCCCTTGAGATTATAATGCCTGCATACTGTCCTGCTGAGACTCTCTGGAAAGACTTTGCTGTACTGGCAGAACTAATAATGGCAGGAGGTGCTGATCTTGCTGAAGCCCTGACACTAGTTAAGCTGATAACATTGAAAGTGATTAATGAATGATTGAAAATTCAATCACTGCAGCTCCAGGAAGAATCTCTTATTTAGAGGCTATTGCAGAAAACTAGGCAGCTTGTAAATGAGCCTCTGATCATTGTATTGATATGTGCACCACTGCTTTCAAAGGCTAGGCTGAAGGAAAGTGGGGTGAGGGAGAGTCTAGGCCAGGCATCAGCAGATATCAAACCACATAAGAAATATCTTTTCTTCTCACTACATACAAAATGTACCAATTCTCCCTCTCCCTCCCTCCCCTTTTTAGGTCAGTATTTTGCTTAAGATTGTTTGTCTAACACAGACATTCTTCTCCAGTCTTAAATCTCTATAGAGGCTCCTTCAAGACTTGTCGTGGAAAGGTAAAAAGGAGAGGTGACGCTGCAACGCCACAGGACTTCAAATGAGGGAAAGTGGAAAGGTTGCAGCGTCAAGGCTGCAAGCCTGAAAGCCATGCAGCTTGGAATGCATCCGTTTTCAGATCCTGCCTGCAATTAATTGTCAAAATGCGGCGATCCGTTTTTTGGATCTGCCCACCCATCCTATAAGCGTAGCTCCATTCATTCTTTCTGGAAGGAATATGCCATCACGGTAAAAAAAAGAAAAACAAAAGCTCACTCAGCAAGTCATTTCATTTGTGATTCCAGTGGTTTAGCTCTTTCTTGTTTTCTTCCTCTCACTTCTTGTTTCTTTCTTCTCAGTCTCTCTCCCACTGAAAATGGCTAAACCCATTCCCTGAAAGGACTCAAATGGAACTCAAATAGACTTCCTTCAAAGCAAGGCTGGGTGGATGTTAGTGGCTTAAAACACAGAGAGATCCCTCTACATTGCACACACAAATAAGTGTTTCAAGTCACATACAGTTGTACCTTGGTTTTCGAACAACTTAGTTTTCGAACATTTTGGCTCCTAAACACCGCAAACCTGGAAGTGACTGTTCCGGTTTGCGAACTATTTTTGGAAGCCAAACGTCCGACGGGGTTTCTGCGGCTTCCGATTGGCTGCAGGAGCCAATTTCCAAACATCTCCAAACGTTTTGGAAGACTTCCAAAACAGATTCTGTTCGACTTCCAAGGTACGATTGTATTTGTGCTGTTGCTGTACACAACCAAGTGGGAGCTGGGGATGTCTTTAGCCGATGGACATGGCCTTATTTGTTTCCTCACAACTTCACAATGAAGCTGTCATCTGCACATTTGCAATGGCTGTCTCAAATATACACATCTTAGCTTCATGGAGGCTTAAGTTTTCAAATTAGATGGAAGCTGGTTTGAGGGGGAAAGCATCATACAACAGAGGTTTCTCAAGAAACCACTGGGCACCCTATGGATTGTGGCTAATGTCATGTGTACTCGGTTTCAAACACCAGCCCTGGGAGTGCACTGAAGCTGGAATAAATGGTCATTTGTACACAGTCAAAGTGTGCTTAGTTGATAAAGCCAGCATCCTGTTCTCCCAGTGGCCGACCAGATGCTTCTTGGAAGCCCAAAAGCAGGACCTGAGCAGCACCCTCGCCTTTTGTGATTCTCAGCAACTGACATTCAGAAGCATACTGCCTGAGACAAACACGGATAGCCTGCCCCTCGACGACTTTGTCTAATCCTCTTTTAACGCCACCCAACTTGGTGGCGGTGATGCTGCACCTTGTGGAACCTAATTGTGTAGTTAAATATGTGATGCATCAGGGTCGGCCCAAGACATTTTGGCACCTGAGGCAAACCATCAAATGCCCTGCCCCGCTGCCAGGGGAGAAGGGACAAAATAAAAAAATTCCTTCCAGTAGCACCTTAGAGACCAACTAAGTTTGTCATTGGTATGAGCTTTTGTGTGCATGCACACTTCTTCAGATACACTGAAACAGAAGTCACCAGACCCTTATATATATAGTGAGAGGATGGGGAGGGGGATTACTCAGAAGGGTGGTGGGAATGGGTGATTGGCTGATAGGTGTGGTAAACCTGTTGAAGACTGTTAACGACTGCAATTGGTCTTACAGGAAAAGTCAAGGGGTGAGATGGCTAAAATTAGCTTTATCGTGTATAATGAGATAAGAATCCAATGTCTCTATTCAGACCAGGTCTCTCTATGGTTTTAAGGGGTGAGTGAATATCTCCATTAGGAACAAGGGTGGGAATGAAGATCTACATTGGCAACAAGGATGGGAGGAGATCAGCAGCGCCTCCTATTCACCAAGGGGCTGTTGTAGAGGCAGCACTGGGGGCAGGTGTGGCTCGGCTCTAGGGGGCCGAGATATCCTCAGCCCCCTCAATATTTGTTGGAAGGCGGATGGGCGGGATACAAATAATCAATTATTATTATTATTATTATTATTATTATTATTATTATTATTATTATTACAGGCATTGCAGCTTCAATGGCTGGCTCCTCCAAACAACGCGACAATGTGCGACGCTTGCATGACTTCACAGGTGCCCCTCAATATTGGGGGCAACCTGGCGCCTGTGATTGGGGGTGCTGCTGCTGAAAATGCAGCAGGTCCGGCCTCCAAGGAGCATGCCACAGCTGTCCTTCACCTTGCCTCATGAGTGCGCCTGTTCTGCGACGCATGAAGAAGTACCAGTATTTTCTTTGGTCTGTCTTGAATCTTACAACATTCAGCTTCACTGGATAGTCCTGTATTCTAGTATTATGAGAGAGGGAGAAAAACGTCTCCTTATCCACCATGCATAATCTTATATACCTCTCTCATGCCTCTCCCTGCCCCATTACTCACTTTTGTTTTTTTACGTCTGTTTGTGTCATGTGGAAGGAAGAGAGAAAGCAGGAGGCAGGAGAAGCTCTGTTATGCCATCTGGGATCCCTCTCCAAATGGATGCTTATTATTATTATTATTATTATTATTATTATTATTATTATTATGCAAGCAAAAGAAGATTGTCTAAAAACCCAAAAGAGACAGAATAAAACTGCTTAGTTAGTGACATACAATGTGGAAAGGAGCATAGAATTTAATGCTTTCAGGATTTACAGAGCAACACATAAAGTTATCTCTGTCTTTTGAGGAATAAGGGGACGTGAACAAATTATATTGCTTATATAAGCTAATCACTAGTTAATAAAATGTACCCACATTGCAGGCACAGTGTATACTTTTATTTCTTGTAGGGTCAGACTTTTCTTATTTCAGAACGATACTTTTCTAGGATTATTTATCAAACTTTGCCCCATATGACTGTTATTTTTCGCAGACAGTTCACACAGCAAATTGGTTATGCAGTTGACTGGTATATATATACAGTATATATTCTTGAGAATGAAAACAAATCCCTCAACTTAATTTGAGCGTAGGTATTTCAAAGGAAATATTTGCAAACTATGAGAGGGTGGGGGGAAAGCCCTTTTCATTAATACATGGGTTTGGAAACAGTTACGCTAGCCCACAAACCACATTCAAATACAAAATCCTAATGGGACTATTTTCTTGCTATGGTTGTAATATTCACCTAATGGCCTGAGGTTATCAGTAAACTACTCAATTAGAGAATTTAGGCTGGTTGCCCACATATTTGAGAGCAAATTATCCCTCGCAAAAGCAGAACAGCCTATATAAAAGGCCTAAGCAGTATTTCCTGGTTTGCTTTTTAAAAAGGGGAAAATCCTATTCCCTAAATAAGCCTTCTAAGCACTAAGCTTAAGCCTTCGAAGCACTTCGTTTTATAGCAATGTAGCCATTTTTAATGGGGAAATATTTGCTTTTGACTCACATATACTTCTCTGTTGACCCTTTGCTGGCATGCCCAAATATAATAATACAAACTTCTCTTCAATCAGTTTTTAATAAAAGCAGCTTCCCTTCTCTTGTCCTGAAGGACCCAGACAGCTTGGTATCCTGTTATCCTGATAACAGATATTCTGCGTGTGAGGCCTCTCTGAGTCCACTGCTGTCTTTTATCATGTTCTTTCCCCTTCTGCTACTTCTTTCATTTAAAGGAGGAACTGATTCTCCCAAGCCATAAACACCCATTAAATGTTACCCACCCTTTCATATAAGGACGGAGGGTCTTAACGGTCTGCAGCTGGGTAGATCATTTTATCCTCATTTCAAAGGCAGAGCTCCTCAACATGTAAGCCAGCTTATTACCAACTCCCCCTTAATGGACATTATCTTCAATAAAAAAGCATGTGATTATGTCTGTGGAGAGAGAGAGAGAGTTCCTGTCCTGTAATCTATATTCACAAATGGGGAAATCAAGCCCCAGAACTCTGTGCTTCAGAAGTGTGTGTATGTGTAATCAAAGTAGTCCAGCCGGCTAATAGAATCTGCATACTGCTGAGTGCACCTCTTGGGTGGCATGTAGGATTTGGGGAGGTGGGGGGGAAATGTGCTGGGTGGTGGGTGGGTTGGTGGTGGCCACACCTAATCTGATGGGAGACTCAGCAGTGTTGAGCCTTGATTTCATAATCTGGTATCAGTCCTGGAAACAGATTGCTATATACCACACTGTTATGGAGGCTAAGTACACACCAGACACCTAAATCACATTTAATTTTCCAAGAGCCCCAGGGACGGAGCTACAGTTCCCAGCACCCTTAACATACTACAGTTCTCAGGATCCCTTGTGCGTGTGCTTTATAGGAGGTATAAATGTATAATGTGTACATAGCAGTCTCCTCTCCCCCTCTCCCTCTTTACAGGGCAAATGGAGAGGACATCTGAATATGGGGGAAAGAATGCTTTTTTCTTCTTGATGGGCTATCTCTATCAGGGGTCAGCATACTTTTTCAGCAGGGGGCCAGTTCACTGTCCCTCAGACCTTGCGGGGGCCCGGACTATATTTCGGGAAAGAAAACTATGAATGAATTCCTATGCCCCACAAATAACCCAGAGATGCAGTTTAAATAAAAGGACACATTCTACTCATGTAAAAACACGCTGATTGCTGGACCATCCGTGGGCCAGATTTAGAAGGCGAGTGAGCCGTATCTGGCCCCCGGGCCTTAGTCTGGGGACCCCCTGCTCTAAGTCAACCATGCTTTTCAGGGGCTCGCAATATAAATGCTAAGAATTGCTATCTGCACAGAACTGCAAGCACTGGGTGAATTTCACAACCACAGTGGAATGCAATAATTATTTAGAAAAGTGTGTTCTTAAGACAGTTAATACTTCAGAGTAAAACAAGAGATTGTTCTATGGGCTGCGGAGTGATCACTTTTTTTTTGTTAGGGAGATTACTAGCCCAAGATGGTTGGATGGTGATTCTTCATTGGAGATTTTGGGAAGATAACTGGAGATAACATTCAAGATAACCTTGAATGTTAAGCATCAGAATCTGGGGGAAAGAGAAAAACAGTACCTTGAGGACATGGGACCTCTCTCTGGGGATCTGATGGAGGAGGAGGAGGAGGAGAAGAAGAAGAAGGAGAAGAAGGAGAAGAAGAAGAAGAAGAAGAAGAAGAAGAAGAAGAAGAAGAAGAAGAAGAAGAAGAAGAAGAAGAAGAAGGAGGAGGAGGAGGAGGAGGAGAAGGAGGAGGAGCGTCTCCACCCGCATCATTCTGCCCTGACACTGAGGTCCAGGGCTGAGGGCCTTCTGGCGGTTCCCTCACTGCAAGAAGCCAAGTTACAGGGAACCAGGCAGAGGGCCTCCTCGGTAGTAGCACCCGCCCTGTGGAACGCCCTCCCATGTCAAAGAGAAAAACAACCACCAGACTTTTAGAAGACATCTGAAGGTAGCCCTGTTTAGGGAAGCTTTTAATGTTTAATGGATTATTGTATTTTAATATCCTTCTGGAAGCCGCCCAGAATGGCTGGGGAAACCCGCCCAGATGGGCGGGGTATAAATAAATTATTATTATTATTATTATTATTATTATTATTATTATTATTATTATTATTATTATTAGTTTGGACTTGATATCCTGCCTTTCACTCCCCTTAAGGAGTCTCAAAGCAGCTAACAATCTCCTTTCCCTTCCTCCCCCACAACAAACCCTCTGTGAGGTGAGTGAGGCTGAGAGACTTCAGAGAAGTGTGACTAGCCCAAGGTCACCCAGCAGCTGCATGTGGAGGAGCGGGGAAGTGAGTCCACTGCTCTTAACCACTACACCACACTGATGCAGCATGGAGAGCATGTATTGCTGCCTTATTGGAGTGACTGCCTGCTGTCTTCCTCCACTTATACTCAGTTTGAATATTTGTAAATAATAAAAAGCAGCAAAAACTCCAGGAATATTCTGTTTTCTCCAAAGGAAACCCAAATCAGGAAGCACTGTTCCTGGAACTTTCCATCACTCTTGGAAGTGTATTACAAGCGGGTGAGGGAGCTGCTCAAGAAACAGCAACAACAGCACAAGTCTGGTGTTTTATTGCGATTGCAATACAATTTAGCAGTTCAAAATAATAATAATAATAAATCTTGGGCAATACATTTAGGAGTAAAGGTCCATGTTCTCACAGAAGGCAAGGATCATGCCCCCACTGGCATGGCAAAAGAATCCAATCCATAAAAAAGAATTTTTTGCTATTATTGGAAATGCAGAGAGAGGCAGACGTTATTGTTGTTAAATGCTTGGTGTCAGCTGCAACCAGTGAGGCACTTTCCCAGTTAATATAGCCCCTTTTTCTAATAAAGGAAAAGTGATGACATCTATCAAACATTCTGCGAAACTGCATAAAAACACCAACAGAAAAACATATCTGTTTTAGGGCTGGAGATTTGCAAGGGAGCGGATGGGCAAAATGCACAAAGCCAAAATGCCCATCTCCCTCCCTGAGCAATAAAATTTGATTAAAGGTTATTGGCCTTATAGTACAGTTTTCAATTTTATGAGCCCTACTAAAGCTAAAATTGAATTTCATATGCAAAGCGTATACAGTTATGTTTGGTATTAGCATTGTCCTCCCCAGGGACATTTGAATTGTGTTTAACTGAAAGATGAACCAAGCGAAATGCCAATCTGCCTGCCTAAGTCAGTTTTATGATGCATTCTTCCTTCTTGCATTATAAAGATTTGGAATCAAAGACTATTTGCTTACTGGTTTGGGGTTACTTTGAATCTAATGCGCATACTGTTCTTTGTTTATATATAGCCTGCTGGTTTCATATAAGGTTCTGAGTTTTTGGCCAATTTGTTACCAGTCTAATCCAATTACAGTGTGGTACCTCACAATACAAAAATAATTCGTTCCGTGGGTTGTGCCGTCTTACGAAAATTTTAGTCTTGCGGAAACAAATGGCAGACAGGAAAAAAAAAAAGTGGAAAAAAATTTGTCTTGCGAGAAGCGGACATAGAAAGCTTCCTCTTGTGAGGCAACAAAGAATCGCTAGACGCTTTCGTCTAGTGAGTTTTTCGTTGTGCAAGGCATTCGTCTTGCGAGGTACCACTGTACAGTCATACCTCTGGTTACGTTTGCTGTGGGTTGCATATTTTCAGCTTAAGAATGCGGCGGACCTGGAAGTGTTTACTTCCGGGTTCCGCCATGCGCGCATGTGCAGAAGCGTTCTGCACGCTTCGCGCATGTGCAGAAAAGTTCTGTGTGCTTCATGCATGCGCAGAAGCACCGCTCCGGATACGTACTTTTCGGGGTGACAATGACCACCCTGGAACGGATCAAGTACGTATCCAGAGGTACCACTGTACAAGTTGGGAAGAATGTCTTCATAGATGTTATGTTATGCAGTGCCTATCCCCCCCTCCTTCCACCAATGACCCAGGCACTTATTATTATGTTTATATTGCTATCTCCACATTTAATAATTAACAACAATAAAAAAACACAATATGTACAATGTGAAAGGTATTGTGTGTACGCAGCTCAAGTTCTTTTCACTGGTGATACGAGGGGACTGATTCTGAGAACTTCTGCATGCAAAGCATGTACTCCGTCACTCAGCTACGGTCCCTCGCCACACGCCTAAATCCTACTAGCGTTTTTATTATTCCTGCCAGCTACATACGGTGGCTTGCCAAGTACCTGACATCTCCACATCCATATTTGCAGTCCTATCCAGATAGCAGAAATAGCTGGCTTATTGAGTCGCTGATAGGCTTCGCCAAGCCAAATGCAGCCTAAATTCTGCAAGCCTGGCCTACTGGCAAGACCAGGGATGGGGAACCATGGCCCTCCAGATGTTGAACTTCAACTCCCATGAGCCCCAGCCAGCATGGCCAATAGTCAGGGGGGATGGGAGTTGTAGTCCATCAACAGCTACTGAGCCACTGGTGTCCCACGCCAGGCCTAGAGGTGCAACAAAGGCAGGTGTGTCAAATAACAGGTGTTTTATGAGTGCTATTCCAGGGCACCTTTTCCTTCCTGAAACTGACAGCTTGATTCAATGGCATAGGAAGGGGGGTGCGGGCCACCTCGGGTGTCATCACTGAGGGGAGTGACAAAATGGCAAAAATATGAGGGTTTTTTAATTTAAAAAATGGGGGCGGTTCACGAAACTTTTTAGTTCAGTCAACAAATGCAACGAAACATGGCTGGCACTGGGCACCACACCGCGGAACCCAGCACTTACCACAGGGCCTGTAGCGTGCCCAAACCATGCGTCTATCCTGGGAGTTACGTGGTGGCTTGGGAGTCTGAAACGGCTGTGTGGGGCTTGCGTCTGCCCACCGCCTCTCCCTCAGTCACCCTACATCTGAGGGGCAGGTGGCAGAGAGGCTTTGTGCAGTGTGCCCTGCCCTGGCTTGCCCCACCCCCATGGGCAGCTCAGTTTACGTCTGGGTGCAGGGCCCATGCGCCACCCTGGGCACCCGAGCGGCTAGCTACACCATTGACTGGATTCTCATCCATCCCAGCCTTGCTCACTCACTCTAATCCCCACACAGAGGTACCTGCCAATCTAGCAGATTGAAAGCATACCAGTGTGAGTAGATAAACAGGTACTGCTGTGGCAGAAAAGTAAACGGCGTTTCCATGCACTGTGGCACCCATCACGGTGTTCCATGCAGCAGAAGCGGTTTAGTCATGCTGGCCACATGACCAGGAAAAGCTGTCTGTGGACAAACTCCGGCTCCCTCAGCCTGAAAGTGGAGATGTGTTCCATGCCCCATAGTTGAATTCAACTGGACTTAACTGCCCAGGGGTCCTTTACACACAGAATTCTGCTTTCCATTGACATATCTGTAGCATGATAGAACTGGCAGGGACCCTGAGGATCTCAGCCCTCTGCAATGCAGGAATTTGCAGCTTTCCCTTCTGAGGGCTGAACCTGCAACTTTGCTAGATCATTATTTGGAAGCTATTAAGAGAAAGGGGCTTATAATCCCCCCCACATCAGGTTCCCACGTGCACAGCCAAATCCTGTGCACACATACAGTGGAGATATTATTTCCTCAACTCTGAGTCACATCAGAAGAAACCTAACTCTCTTGTGGCCATTTTCAATGTGACATGGGAGAGCGGCTGTTTTTTATTATTATTTTTAAAAAGTGCGAGGAAAAATCCTGCTATACACATAAAGTGGTCCAAGGTGTTGAATGAATTCAAGTTTTAGTGTTGCATACCCTCCACCATTTCCCTAATGAAAATAGGGATGTCGTGTATTCCATCATCATCTTTTTATTATTTATACCATGTCCATCTGACTGGGTTGCCCCAGCCACTCTGGGTGGCTTTCAACATATATAAAAAGCATAATAAAATAGTAAAGTTTTTTAAAATAAAAAAACCTTCCCTATATAGGGCTGCCTTCAGATGGCTCGGGGGTCAGATAGCTCCGTACCCTCTAACATATCTCAGATGAAAATAGGGACGTCCTAAGGAAAAACGGGACATTCTGGAATAAAATCAGAAACTGGGGTGGCTTCTGTAAATCCAGGACTGTCTGTGGAAAGGAAAACGGGGACACTTGGAGGGTTTGGTGCTGTGAGGGGAAAAAAATAAATCAAATTATCATTCCATAATAATAATAATAATAATAATAATAATAATAATAATAATTTATTTATACCCCACCCATCTGGCTGGGTTTCCCCAGCCACTCTGGGCGGCTTCCAACAGAAACATTAAAATACACTAATTTCTTAAACATTAAAAGCGTCCCTAAACAGGGCTGCCTTAAGATGTCTTCTAAAAATCTGGTAGCTGTTTTCCTTTTTGACATCTGATGGGAGGGCATTCCACAGGGCAGGAGCCACCACTGAGAAGGCCCTCTGCCTGGTTCCCTGCAACTTGGCTTCTCGTAGCGAGGGAACCGCCAGAAGGCCCTCGGAGCTGGACCTCAGTGTCTGGGCAGAACGATGGGGGTGGAGACGCTCCTTTAGGTATACTGGACCGAGGCCGTTTCCATGCTCTTTTCTCCTGAGATGAATCTTCTACCATAATGTTCTCCACTCGAACTTTGCTCTCTTGGCCTGGCATTCAAAAACTATATGTAGTAATCAGGTGATGATTCAAATTATAACCTGTTGGTGGAGGGAATGCCTCACCTTGTCTACTTTCTTGCTGGAGTTTAATAAGAAGGGGAAAAAAACCACAACCCGTTTTATTTTTACAAGGGAACTAGAGCCGCCTTCCACTTCAAGGGCTGAATTCTGCCTTGGGCACACTGTAGTTGCTGCTCACATGGCAGGAGCTCAACCTGGTAAAACGTCTTGTTGCAGAAACAGTGCATTTGAAAAGCATGCAAGGCTGGGCCGTAAGTTACCATAAATATTAACAGGCACAAACATGGTCCAGAACAATAGAATTTTCCTCAATACTTCCACCGTGAAAATGGATTTTGTCTGTATGTGGGCATGCACATGAGGCAATATAATTTAAAGAAATGCTACTTTTTTAAATAAAAAAGTGCATTTAAGTCACATTTTTATTTTTAACTGGAACATAGCAATATTTTACATGTGGATCTTGTTACACGAATCGCTTTATGCGCCTTCCATTTAACATGGTCGTAGGAATTACGAACTGCGATTTTATATCATTTATAATCTTTGTAGTTCTTGCCATTGCTTTTTACATGTCCGTGTCTGGCCTTGAGAAGCCTTGAAACAGTGCCAAAAATATTTATTGTCTTATTTCTGCATTCTGGTTCTCCCACTGTTCATTGTCTTGGTTGGAAGCCACAATCTTATTAGCAGAACTAGTTCACATTATTTTACTGAAAACAATTACGTGCGTGTTTAGTACCGCTTCACAAGCTAACATGTAGTTCTGCATGAAACTGTGTAAAACGCACAAAAAGCCCCAGACCTCCCAGTTTTAAAAAGTTTTAAACATTAAAACTGTAGCTAAGAACATAACCATTTAAGGCTGCAATCCTATTAATACTTAGGAATAGGTCCCATAGAACTCCGCTCAAGTAAAAATGCCTAGGTAGAATGGTATGATATATGATAAGCCGATTGGCATATTCCTGCTTATTCTCTGTACTCTCATTATTTGTTCTCATGGATCTATCAGGTTTCAATTATTTGGGGTCAGGTCTTGTGTTCATTTGCTGACCAAATGTATTTCTAGCTGCTCCAGAGAAGTTTGAATCAATTATATTTTTTAATTATGTGTCCAAATAGGGCTTTTCCCACAGACTGGCCACTCGGAAGTTATGCCTATATGATGGATTTAACCTGGTTTGAGAGTCATCCCCACTCCCCCAGGAACCGTAGTTCTATGCTGGGGGAATAGGATCAGAAAATTATCGGCATCCTCATCAGATTGTGACTCCCAGGATTATTTGAGAGAAGCCATGTATGTTAGACTGCTAAATGAAGGCTTAATAGTTTAATGCTGAATGGGTTGCCTACAGTGTCAAATTCTGAGTTAAGAAAAAATATGACAAATTATTACATCCACTGTTCTTTTCTTAAATACATAAGTTAGGCTATAGTTCCTACCCTATGAAAGTCAGTGGTAAAGGGTCCTGTTGATTTCAGTGGGACAATTCTTTACCTGGGTCAAATAACAGAATTGACAGCAAGTAAACCAGTGCTTTGCTTTGGCTGAAAAGCTGTGATACTTGAGATACAACTAAATAACAGAAATATATATATATAATTACATACTATGTTTGTAGTTTAATTTGTAGTCTTTTAATAATACCATAACCCAAACTTAATTAAATAGTTATAATAAGAGAAACTGTATGCACTGTGCTGGGTATTAACCATGCCTAATTAGCTACTGTTTCTAATATCACAGACACGAGCAAAGTATGAATACGATGAGAATATTATGACTTCTAGCCTAAACACATTACTAGGGAGAACATTCTAGAATGGAAATGACGCCACAGACTGTTTATACTGACTGAGGGTCTAAATAAGAAAATCCACAGATATACAGTGGTACCTCGACTTACGAATGACTCGACTTACAAATGTTTTGACTTACAAACAAGGCTCCGTCCGTCATCTTGGATGCAGTTTAGATAGGATTTTTTTGACTTACGAATTTTTAGATAGGGTTGCTTCGACTTGCGAATTTTTTCTCCCAATGCATTCCTATGGGATTCGGCTTACAATTTTTTTCGACTTACGAATGTGTGTTAGGAACGCATTAAATTCGTAAGTCGAGGTACCACTGTATATGGCAATCTGTAACCACACATCTATAGAATGCATTCACCCATATTAAATGTAAATAAGTTATTTAAAAATACACTCATACTAAATTTAAATCATATTTGAATGACTAGATATCATATAGCCCAGAATAATAATAATAAAGTTCTGATTTCTAGTGAAGCATGCTTAGGATATCTTTTTTCCTGTTGCGTTTTGACCAACTGGTTTGTGTGCTTGCTTTTTGGGAAAGCTGCCTTGCTTGCCCATAATCTGTGTGGTCTGTTATATCCCTAAGATAGCTTTAGATCTGGTACATTAAAGGATAGAATTTGTGCTGAAATGACCATCCTGTGTAAAATGAACACTTTTGAAGATGGGCAAGTGTTGCTCAATGGTGACTGTAAATACCTTGTGGGTGCAGAGTATGGATGCACAATGGCAATGCTTCCTAGTGGCGTAGCGTGGGTTGCCAGTGCTTGGGGCTGGGGGGCTGGGTGGGAGGGAAACGGATGGAATATGCACGCACATTCAAACAGGGGCATACCCAGGATCAAAACTGGGGGGGGGGCAAGCCATGGTCGTTCAGGTTGTGACATTTCAGCACGGAAAAGGCGAATGAAACCAAAATTTTTAGAAAGTTATATATAATTATAGCAGTGCTTTATTACGGTAGTTATTACAATTATTTGCTTGAAAAAAATTAATTTTTATTCTAGTTACATGTCTTATACTAATATCATTTTTCTTGGGTTTGAAGAAAACTTGTTCAAAACTTTCATTTCAATCCAGTCCTGATTTTCCTTGAAGAATTTCCGATGGACGCTCATCAAACACAACCCTCTCGCATTGTACTTCTGAGCCAGGTCTTTACCCTTTAAAATTTAATTTTCTACATAAATTACTTAACTTACCTTTTTGGAACCAGTTTCTTATATCCATTTAGGCAGCCTCGATGTCTTCTAAATGTAAATAAGAAGGTAAACTAATAGCGGGTGGCTCAGTTTAGCGGCGGGAGGCTCAGTTTAGTGACGTGGAACTTACTAGACCCCTCTAGAAGATTCCCTCTTCTCTCTGCTAGAGCCTGCTAGAAACCTCTCCCTCCCTTGAATCCCAATGGCTGGTTGACATAAGATTCTTCTACCAGTCGCTAGGTGGCTCTAGATCAGGCACCCCCAAACTGCAGCCCTCCAGATGTTTTGGCCTACAACTCCCATGATCCCTACCTAACAGGACCAGTGGTCACGGAAGATGGGAATTGTAGTCCAAAACATCTGGAGGGCCGAAGTTTGGGGATGCCTGCTCTAGATACTTCTCGGTTTTTACACCATTTCAGTGTGATATACAACTGATTATTTGTCATCGCCTACCTAATTTTGTTTCGTTTCATCACTTTATAACCATTTAAATTTTGTTTTGCTTTGGGGGGTAGCTGCCCCCCTGCCCCTCGCAGGGTACGCCCATGCATTCAAATGCCTAACAGTTAAACCTTCACCCTTAAATTAATGAAGAGCTCTAATTCAGATAAAAACGACCCATCTGAGAGGGTGGGGCCCTCCCTCACGTAAGAGTTTATAAATGAGGGATCTGATCTAGGGGAGATCCTTACTGTACATGTTCTTCTCTATCCCTGGGAGCAGTTGAGGGTGTCAGCTGGAGGGGGAGGAGCTCAAGAGAGAGGGGGGGAAAGGACATTTGCTGCTTTTCCCACACTGTAGAGCCAGCATCCCACCTCTCCTAAATATAGCAATGAAATGTGCAAGTTCAGGACTGGCACAGCTGGGAAAGGCCTCACCGGGGCCTAAAAAGAAAGAAAAACAGTATTTTCCCCTTCACCTCTTCTCAACCCCGACTGAACAGCAATATAACACTCTTGAAAAAAGCACTTTCAGGGATGGGGGGGGGAGAAATATACTACATTTTGTTGCAGACCTGGTCCATGTTCACTAATTGGCCTTATGGTGCCAATTTAAACAGTCATGACTTCCTCCAAAGAATTCTGGGAGCTGTAGTCTTTTAAGGGTGCTGGGTGTAGTGAGAAGGCCTCTATTCCCTTCACAGAGCTACAGTTTTCAGGGTTTATCTGTGGAGAGGGATTGATGTTAAATCACTCTGCAATCTGTAGCTCTCCTAACAACTCCCAACATCCAGAGGTCTTGAGGGGAAGTCATGACTGTTTCAAGTGGTATCATTGTTGGTGTCTGCCTGTCTCAAGAGACAATGGACTGCACCTTTGGGGGTGAAGTCAAACTGCTGCTTTAGGAGCACCAAAGTGACCTTCCCAAGGCACAAGCCTGGGCATTGTGTATGGAAGTCTTGGGCTGCCCAGATGACAATACCCCCCACTCGGCCTCACTGTTGTGCTCCAAAGGAAAGCAAAATGTTAGGCACCAAATTGGCTGCAGGAGTTGCCGAAAAGAGGCGTACAAGGCGTCACTCAACTGTCCTAGGGAGTCCACTCTGGATTTTTGTAGGGTTTACGCCAGGCATAGGCAACCTTCAGCCCTCCAGATGTTTTGGACTACAATTCCCAACATCCCTGACCACTGGTCCTGTTAGCTAGGGATCATGGGAGTTGTAGGCCAAAACATCTGGAGGGCCAAAGGTTCCTTATGCCTGGTTTATGCCTTAGCATTTTCTTCTCCCAAAGATATCCCACAAGGCAGCAGCGGTTTGGAGTCAGTTTTCCTTCTCCTATATGGGCTACCTTCCCAAGTTGTCGAGCCCCATCTGCCCCTCACTTTCCTCTGCAGCCAGGGCCGGCGTGTCCATTAAGGCGAACTAGGCAGTTGCCTAGGGTGCCAAAATGGAGGGGGCGCTGGCATGATGGGGAGCGCTGCTGGCTTCACAGGACTCGCTCTGCCACGTGACCGCTGTGCCCCGACGCCACCTACCCGTGTCCAGGGCGGGAGGCAGCAGCGGCGGCGGTACAGCCCAGGCATGCCCGGAGTGCCAAGGGCAGCAGCGTGTGGAGGACACATGGGGCAAGAGCAGCCCCTTCTCGCGGCGCGCGTGCGCCAGAGCCGGGCCTTCGGCTCCAGGCACTGGCGCCGCACTCTACTTCTCGGGCAGGCGGGAGCAGCTGCTGTTGCGCCCAGGGGTCCGTGGCTGACGCCCGAGGGTGGCCAGAGCAACCCAGCCGTCGACGCCGCAGGTAAGCAGGAGGGGCGCTGGGAAGGGAAGGGGCTGAAGGCTGGGCCGGGCCCGCAGGGAGGAGGCAGGTGCCGGGGTGTGTGTGTGCCAGAAGGTGACCTCGCCTAGGGCGCAAAAAACCCTAGCACCGGCCCTGGACTGCAGCACATGCAAAAACTGCCTTCTTGACTGTTGGACCTACTATTGTCTCATCTGCTCAATCTGCTGGAGCCTGTCTTCTTCACATGCAGAGGAAGCCCCTAACTTGCAGGGGGGTTGAGACACATTGGCTACCCTCACCTGGTTTAGCTGCCCAGCCGAAGCAGTTCCCGGGGTATGGCCACTGTCACATGCTGACAGCTTCTAGGAGCCATGGGTGAGTGCAGGGTGGGGACCAAGGGTGGACAAGCTACCCCAGAAGGAGCATGATGTGTCCCCCACCAGAGGTCCTATCCTTTTTCTTACACCAGATATTGCTTTAAATACAGTGGTGCCTCGCTTAACGAATGCCCTGCTTAACGAAATTTCAGCTTAACGAAAGGGTTTTTCGAGCGGAGGTTGCCTCGCTAGACGAATTCGTTTTACGAAAAATTCGTCTAGCGAATCACGGTTTCCCATAGGAATGCATTGAAATTCAATTAATGTGTTCCTATGGGCAAAAAAAAGTTCAAAAAAAATTCAATGCATTACTATGGGATTCGCTAGACGAATTTTTCATTATAAGAAAAGACCTGTGGAACGAATTAAATTCGTCTAGTGAGGCACCACTGTATATGTTATGAACGTGGCCCTATTGTGAGGCAGTATATTTTAATATTCATACAACTGAAACTGTCTGACCCCAACTGGATCATTTATTTTGTGGGTAGTTGCCTCCCTCATACCATCTGACCCTCATAACTAACTAGAGTTCAGTCTGCAACATCCTGCCAAACGGTGAGGATAATTTTACCACTCCCTTGATTCTATGAATTTCTGATTGCTATGTGGGAAAATGATCTTCAAAATGCATGGCAGGGTAATAGAGGTGGCTGCCTGACAAAGCAGATACATGCACATTGTGGTAAGTTACCAGTCTGATAATCGGCTGTCTACAGTCACCTACACTGATGATAAAGTGAGACCTTTAATCAGTGTTGATGGAAGTCTGCAATTTTATAAGCTTCACAGTACTTGCAAGATCATAGGATAAAGCTAAAATCTGTTTCGTTTGGATAGTTTTCACAGGCCAACGCCCACTGTTCCATTATGCACTGATCTAAGGTTCTGTGGTCTCTGTTGTGCTTATTCATTTGCTGAAAAAAGGTGGGTAGGGCAGTTATACCGTATACAGACAATTGAACAAACAAGAAGACACAGAGCTATCCATGTCACTCAAGTGCGTAGAGAAACTTATGCAGGTATGCCCAATATTCAAATACCGTGGTACTTTGGTTCTCAAATGCCTTGGTACTCAAACAACTAGGAACCCAAACACTGCAAACTTGAAAGTGAGTGTTCTGGTTTGCGAACTTTTTTTGGAAGCCAAACGTGCTCTGTTTTGAGTGTTATGCTTCCGTTTTGAGTGCCACACTTCTGTTTTGAGTGTTATGCTGAGGTCTGTCTGTTTTTGCTATTTATTTTGCGTTTTTGTGGCTTTTTTTGTTTTGTTTTTGCAACTGTGTGGAACCCAGTTCGGCTGCTGATTGATTGTGTGACTGCAGTACATTGTTTATTGCTTTCATTTTATGGATCAATGGTCTCGTTAGATAGTAAAATTCATGTTAAATTGCTGTTTTAGGGGTTGTTTTTAAAAATCTGGAACGGATTAATCCATTTTGCCTTATTTTCTATGGGAAAGCCCGCCTTGGTTTTGGAATTGATTTGGTTTTGGAACGGACTTCCGGAATGGATTAAGTTTGAGAACCAAGGTACCACTGTACTATCTGGATCGGAGTGATTGTTTCACTCCATAAAACTGGTGTCATGCCAATTTCCATTCATTTCCTCCTCATACCCAACCCTTTCCCCTTTTTCTTTTAATCTGAATATACACATATATTGTAAGAAAGATTTCTGCAAGTTAGGGGAGCTAATCAACAGTTAAGAATGACAAGGCTTCTTCTATTTCCCAGGAACTTCTCCTAGTCAGCCAATTGCCAGAAATCCTAATTTTTGCAAAAAAAAAAAAAAATCGATTTTTTTTGGTAAGTATGACCTATAGTATATAAAGTATACTTCATAAGTATAAGTCAATTACTTCTGGATAAATGTGGAAGCAATCATAATTAATAGAGCTCTGTCTTCAGATGTGCCTGCCTTTGAGAAATTAGTTAAGTACTTTATCATGAACAGATATTGTGTCCTACACGCAAATTTCAACTTTGTACCAAAAGGACTGCAAGTTGCTCATATGACATTGCTTTTTTTTTTCTTCACCTTGGAGTCTGGTATATTTCTGACACACTAAGGCTGGAGATAAGTACACTGCTTCCTTTTCACACACACTTCCACCTCTTCGTTCTGATAATAAATATTGAAGCTATTCTATGGAATCAGGTGATCAGCTGTAAGAATACTGTATACAGTATTTGTCTGAAACAAAAGAACTGTTGTAGTCAGTTTACGAACACCAACAGCTGCTGTTACAACATGGTTACAAAATGACTACCGGTACAACATGGGGGAGAGCTTTTTAGCAATGTGTAGTAACAATTGCAGAGAGGGGTAAGAACACTTTTGGGATGTGCATCTACACCAAACTTTAAAGCACCCCCCCAATAATTATGGGAACCATAGTTCACCCCCAATAGACCTAAAATTCCCAGCACCCTTATTAGCACACTACAGTTTCCAAGATTATTTTTTGGGTGTGTGTGTGTGGAATGTTTTTCCAAAGTGTTCTAAAGGTGTGGTGTGTGCTGGTAAACAATAGTCCAGTAGATACTGTAGATCTTATTATTGCTTCATATAACTTATATACTGCTTGATCGCAACAGAAAAATTACTCAAAGCGGTTTGCAAAGAAGAATATCATCATGTCAGCGAATCTTTTATGGTGTATTTGCCAAAGAACCAGTCCTAGCCACTTGGGGAATTCCACCCCCCCATGGTTTCCAGCACAACATACTTTGGGGCTGAAATAATGGCTTGCATTAGGGAACCGATTACAGTACTTAATATATTTAGAAGCCCTGCCCGACAAGTGACCCCAGTAAATAAGGAGTCACTTTCCATTCCCTGCTGGCTCGGAATAAGTGTTTTGCTTGGAAAGCACGCATTTCTAGCTAGTCAGCAATAAAAAGCCCCTTCGGAAAATACTATTTCACTCCTTCCTTCCACCTCCAGCGAGACGCGCTCTCTCAAAACTCCCGCGCAACATCCAGCAGTCCCCCCACCGCCCAAACTAAACTACCGGCAAAGGGGCGGAGCCTGATGTGGACGGCTGATAATAGGAGCAGCGAGGAAGGGACAGGCAGTTGTCTTACTGTATTTCTCCCCCTGCTCACCTTCGCCCCGCCTTCCTCCCAATCCTGCTTGTTACATTGGTTCCTCTGCCCTCCCGCTCAAGAATCAAGCTCGGCTTGTCTCTTTGCCCGCTTCCGAAGGCAACTTTAGCGTGGCCTCCAGAGCAGGCGCGGGAGGAGCGTCTTAAACAAAAACAAAACACGCACAGCGCGCGTTGCATTCCAAAAGCAGGTTGTTTTTATTAGCCTGACAGCCGTGGCGGAGGCGGGGCGAAAAGCAATTGACCCTTTTCCAAGATGGACGCTCTGCGCCCGTTTCCCCCGCAGGTAGGACGGTCTTCTACTACACGCCGCCCTTTCCCAAGATGGCCGCGCTGCGTGCGTTGCCAGCGCTCGCACGTCGTTCCTGGATTTGAGGGACGTGGAGGAAGTTGGGGGCGGGGAGGGGGGCAGACGAGGCGGCAACGAGCCTCCTCCTCGCGGCAGTGCAGCTTCAAGCGGGGCGGGGAAGGTGCGCGTTCAAAACCGAGGCGCAGAGAAAGAGGTGTGTTCGTGTGTGTGTGCCGTTTGGAGGAGGAACGAGCCTGGCTGAGGGGAAACTCGGAGGGAGAGAGAGGCAGGGGGGAGGTCGTGTGGGAATCTGGTAAAAGTAGTAGCTGAAGGCGGCCTGTGGAGCTCAAGGGGGGGAAGAGAAAAGGGGGCGGGGGGCAGCGGCTCAGGAAAGCAAAACAAGGGGAGTTGGTTCACTCAGCTCGTCAGAATTCGGCCCAGTGAACCTGTTAAGTTAGACCGTCCACGTCCAGAGTGAGTGAGAGATTTGACAGAGCATAAATACCTCCCCCCTCTCCTCCTGTCCTGCTCTTTAATCCTAAATACGTGGAAACAACGTTAGCCCAGCAGCCCTAACCCAGTTTACCTGGGAGCAAAACCCATTGAATTCAGTAGGAGTAAAATCTGGGGGAGAGGTGGGGCGGTGCCAGGAACTCTTTGCATGTTTTCAGGCGTGTGGTTTTTACCAATATCACAGGCCTGGTTTTGAAAATCGATTTTGGGCCAGGGTGAGGCATCCATCGTGATGATCACGTTTTAATTTAAACCCCAAAACAGCATGTGGCCTATGATACAGTTGCTTGGGGGAGTTTTCCTAATGGGCCACCATAACTACCTGAATTTCTCCCTCCTACCTATGTTTTAAAGGCGATCATAATCAGGGATCATTTTGTGTGTGTGTGTGTCTGTCTGTCTGTCTACACACACACACACACACACACACACACAAATCCACATATACATATGTACTTACACACTATTTATTTATCTGTCTACACACACACACACACATTTATACATATACACATATACTGTACAGTCATACCTCATGTTGTGTCCGCTGCGCTGCGGGTTGCGTTTTTTCGTGTTACGAACGCTGGGTTTTGCCGCTTGTGCAAAAGCGGTCTGCGCATTTCGTGCATGCGCAACAGCGCCGCTCGGGTTGCGGACTTTCTGGTCCGTAACCCGAGGTACCACTGTATATGCACACATATATACACACATATGTAACTGTATGATATGTGTGTGTGTGTGTGTGTGTGTGTACGTACCTCTGAATGTGTGTATATCTGGTAAATTTAAAATGATTTGGTGTGTTTCACAGATTATTTATTTTGTGTAAATGTGATGCAGCGAGGGGAGGAAAGTTGTGTAAGGAAGGATCCTAGTTGTGGCAAAGTGTGCACTACATAGGCACCCCACCCCCATATCTCATTCATAGGTGGCGCTGTGGGTTAAGCCACTGAGCCTAGGGCTTGCTGATCAGAAGGTCGGCGGTTCGAATCCCTGTGACGGGGTGAGCTCCCGTTGCTTGGTCCCAGCTCCTGCCAACCTAGCAGTTCAAAAGCATGTCAAAATGCAAGTAGATAAATAGGAACCGCTACAGCGGGAAGGTAAACGGCGTTTCCATGTGCTGCTCTGGTTTGCCAGAAGCAGCTTTGTCATGCTGGCCACATGACCTGGAAGCTATACGCCGGTTCCCTCGGCCAATAATGCGAGATGAGCACACAACCCCAGAGTCGGTCACGACTGGACCTAATGGTCAGGGGTCCCTTTACCTTTAGACCCAATTCTGGTGACAGCATGAGGGCAACATTTGATTTTTCTGGTCTTGGGACTGATTCAAAAGGAATAGCATATTTTGGGTTAGCTGCTGTCAAGTATGAAACATTAGTTAAGGGACCTTAAAAGTGTGTGTCGTTACTGGCTGAAACAAGTCACTGGTTTTTATGGGGGTGTTTGGTGGTGGAGGAGGAACCAGGAGAAGTCATCCTGTTTGGGCTTTCTGCCTTGGTTGATGAGAATAAAACATTTCCCCATTCTTCCCAGTCTACTGCCTATGCCCAAAGCAACCCCACCATGTTGCTTCTTTGTCACCCTGTGTGATTTTAAGATAGTACCTCTAATAGCATCTTATTAAATTTCACTCTATAACTATAGTATCTGTCATGTCTTTGAGAACAAGTACAGGCATTTGGTGTCCACTCTGGAATTGGGCATGTTAGAATAGCTTAAATATATCATTTTCTTCTGCTTCTGGCATTGATCCTTTGGGTTAGTAATTTACCCACTTCAAAGCTTACTACATGTTTTTTCAGTAATTGCCCAGATGTATTTTTGCTAAAATTGTGGCTTGGCAGTGATTTAAATACTCGAATAACGTTTTCTTCAGCATCCCAAAGTGCTTCTGATCTCACAAGGAATGTTCCCTGATGATGAAGTAAATGTTGAAAGTGTTGCAGCTTGAAGATAAAAATGTAGGCTAGTGGATATGAAGGAAAACTATGTGCTAAAACTATCTGCTGCTCCTCAGTTGTATAGTTGCTTTAGTTTGCAGCCTCCATGGCTACATTTTGTAAATACATTTTCGGGATAAACTATGTATGGTTGGGAAGCAATGCAGTTTGGCCCTCGGTTTAGGGTAGCAGCCTTGATGATGATCCATTGATCCCTGAGTCCAGTAACAAGTGTGCAATTATAAATACCATATATGGTTTAGTGTGCAATGCAATTCTATATGTTTGTTAAAAAGCAAGCTCTGGTGGGTTCAGTGGGGCTTAGTTAGAAGTGAGAGTGTCTAGGACTGTAGCCTGAACTTCAGGAAGGTTAAATCTCTCTGTTTGTTTGTTTGTTTTAATTTTATTTATATTCTGCCCTTTCCCCAAACTGGGACTCAAGGCAGCTTACAAAAATTCAAACAACATGATAAAATACCAAAGCTAAAAATATATAAACAACAATGGTTAAGAAGTTGTTAAACTATTTTAGAATTATATACTGTAAAAGCAAATCTATGAACATACAGATAGTAAAAACAGCACAGCCCTTTTAAAATGTGGGTTTTTGGGGGGGGTGTTATTGGGTTGTTGTTTTTATTTTGATTATTTTGTGGTTTTATATTTTGATTTTATTCTGTGAACCGTTCTGAGATCTCTGGGTATAGGGTGGTATATAAATTCAATGAATGAATGAATGAATGAATGAATGAATGCTCTTTCCTTAAAAAACAGCCAGTTCCCCCAATCCTGTAAGAATAAAACAGTCTTCACCTGCCAGTGGAAGGACAGCAAAGAGGGAGCCCGTATAACTTCTTTAAGAAGAAAGTTCCAAAGTTGGGAACAGCCACCAAGAAGGCCTTCTTCTCCCATCTTCCCACCAAATGTGCCTGTGAAGGTGGCAGGAGAAGGGCCTCCACTGAACATCTCAGAGCATGGGGCTAAGCTGTATTTTTTTTACATAGGAAAGAACTCTTTTTGTTAGTTGGATTATGATGATTTAGTTTAAGTTTATATTTCTGAGTAGTACAAGTAAATATTATAAAATACCTGTTTTCATTTTTTTTGGGTAAAGGTTAATGTTTGTGTAACATTAACCCCTCTCCTCATGTCTAAGAAAATAATAACTAGCCTTGAAGCATCCATGATTGATACTGTGTTGTTTTCTAGCATGTGAATAAGTTTTGGTAGCTTTATCGGAATAAATCTGCATAGATTTGTTTTTAGAATTACCTTAACTTATAAAAGTTAAAAATGTTAATTTCTTGGACAGCATCTAGGAAGATTTTCTTCCTTTTCATTCCTGCTGGCAATAAGACCACTGGTTTCTATTGTGGAAACACAAATAATTGCTCTGATCCTATTAGTTAGTAACTGACTGACAGCTCTATTCTATACATGTCTACTCAGAGGTAAGCCCCATTTATTTGGCTTACTCTCAGGTAAGTGTGTTTATGATTGCAGCCTTTTGAGTGGCATGTGTAGGCTATTATGATACGATGTGGTGCTTTCTGTCCAGCTTGCAGAGAAACCCCCATGTCAGAAACCCTGTTCCACAATTTGCATTGACAGGTATTCTATATTCTCTTGGCCATTATGCCAAGAAATTGAAGTACCATTAAAAATACTTTGAGGCAAGTGAATTAATTTGAGTTGTCTTACACCATATTTGCATTAATGGAAGTCTGGAATTTCAATAACATTTATCTGATACTTGCACAAAGTTCATAATAAAATTAATATTGAAATTCTTGCAAAATATTATTCATTTCTGAGACATCTCATTGTAGATCTGCAGTTACCAACCTAGTCACCTGATTTTAATTTTAAGATTTGCTTATAATTTATGGAGTAGAATTGTATAGTGCTCTTCTGGCTATGTGGTATTGTAGGGTGTGGGTTCTTTTAATGACTTCAGATTTGCAAAACAGAATATACAATCTGAAGCATAACGTGAAACACATGTATGTGAAGTTAGAATGTGATGGAAAATATGGAAACTATAGGCCGTGTATGTTTTGCCATATAATTGTGTGGGTGACTAGAATGCTGTTTGAAATATCTTTATACTTCTTGGATTACACCGCTGGTGTATTTTTAATTAAACACAAATGCTTTAATTCTAGCTGTGAATTCCATTACAAGATTGGTTATAAGTTACCAAAACGACCTGTCTTCACAAATATGGGTGGAATCATTTCCAGATGGCGGGTAAGTAAATCTTCTCAACTAGAGGTGCACATTTTTGTAATGCAAGAACACTGTTTCAAATGCTGTTTGTAAGTAATTTGCTGTGATGCAGAGCCGAGTACAGAACTTGTTCTGTGTGCCTAGGTCAAGAGATTTTTCTGACATTCATCGCACATGTTGTACTTTATCAGTGTACTGGATCAGTCTTAAGGTACTCTTATTTCTGTTTGAATGGTGTGCCTTCAAAACAAAGCATGATACCGGAATTTTGACATTGCAGAATGACTTCTCACAGGTCTCCAAATGTGCCCAAAGTAGCCGTCTTTTCCTGAACGGTGGCAAGAATGCAAGATAAAGTTACCTGTACTTGGGCTGCAACTGCAAAACCTAATCTGCTCAGCTGGGAAAGAATAGGGTAGAACAGGATAGACGTCTCCCTCCACCCAGCCAAAAATAGCTCCATCAGCCTCCAGCCATGGAGTGATGCTGTTGTCACTCCTCTGATGCTGAGCTCCCGGTTTTGCCTGTCAGTTGAATTCCCACTGACAGTAGCCCATGGAAAGTACCAAAAGGAGGTGTTTCAGGGGAGAAGGTGGGGCTGAGCTGGTTTGGGATCTGCTGGACCCTGGCTGTCCCCATTGTCACCACCCAATAGCATCAGGCCTGATTGTTATGCCAGCTTCGAGCGGGCCTAGTGTGGAGCAGGGGTTTATCTGCCCCCCCCCCGGCAAACTTCCACCCTGTCCAGCTTAGTGGCACAGCTGCTACACTGCTGTCATACCACTGCCTGACAAGGGATAGGATTGCACTCTTTGTAAATTGAAGTCAGTGGGCTTAAGTATGTTTTTTATTTTGTTGGGATTATATTTAGTTCTATTTGGAGGAGATGCCTTGGGCAGAAGATGTGGAAGAGTATGCCATCAACAGTCAAGCACTAATCAAGTAGCTGTTCATTGTCTATAAAACAAGTATTTGTTGGCATGAAATCATCTGAGTGTTTCGTAAGCCAGTTTTGTGACCTCTGAAAAATAGCCTGTGGAGCAGCATGACCTTTCTGTTAATGAGAAGCCCACCTTTATTTGTTTTGGATCACAATTAACTGTTTTTGAACAATGAACAAAAAATAGTACTTGCTTAGTATTCAGAATATATCTGTCAGCTTTATAAAAACCCTGTAAAGTAGGCCATTATCATCACCCTTGGTTACAGATCAGAGAAGGGGAAGGGGAGCTCTGGCTGCGAGGACAGTAGCTCGGATTGGAGTTGTTAAGTCCCAATCCTGCTAAAATTAGTCAAGGTGATGGCCTGTTGAGAGCACCTGAATGAATTCCCTTGGTGTTCACTTGAATTGTGAATATGATAGCATTGAACCGGCATATGTAAACCCATAAATATCATTGGAAAGTAGCCTGTTACTCAGTTCAGGAAAGGAAAGGTTTGCCTCCATCATGAGCTGAGCAGGTGAAACCGTTTCCCCCTGATTTCCCCCTGTAGATCCCTGTTCCCCTGAAAAGCTGCTTCAGAGGGTCAGAGGAGCTGCCAAGGGGAAGGAGGAACTGGTGCAAGTCACACCTCCAGGCTATTTCTCCTGGAGCGTCCATAGTATCTTAGCTCTTTCTGGCAATACAAATCTGTCTCCAACAATAGTCTCATGTTCTCTATTTTTTTGTTTTTTTATAGATTAAGATCAGGCAGGTACATTTTAACTTCAAATAGTCCATTGTCTTCTTCTCAAGTTTATTTTCACCTTCCTGTCCTGGATTCTTGAGCCAAAAACCACATTATTATTTTTTTGAAAGACCTAAGGACATTAAGACAATTTCAAGGAAGGTTCACCAGGTTCCTCCTTTCAGCTACTTATTTGCAGCATGGCGGTGTGTTTGCTGAATTTGAATAAGCAGGGTTGAGAGAACAAACTTTGAAATACATATATGCCATGGTTTTATTATATAAATGCTATTTTCAAATATGAGAATCAGTTAAAATTTCCCTGTGCTTCTTTTGTTTTCTTTCCCCCTTCATTTGTTCATACATTTTCAGTTTTACAACTTTCTTCACTTCCTGGTGAACTTTCACATATCCTTAACTGATTTACTGCATTTGTGCACCACAGCATTGATCCATAAGACCAATGCTGTTCTATGTGTGTATGGTATAGAATGTGCTACTCTTGAAATTCCTCCACTACTCTGTAAATGTTGATGATGGTCTTCATAGTACGTTCCTTTCCTCATATAATCTGAGGGAGGGATATTTGATTATTGGAAAAACCGTGAAGCTTTTGTTTTAAATGCTTCTCTAAGTATGCTGTTGCTTGTCACTTGTGGTATATATCATGTTGGCATGATGTGACTGAGGAACTTGAGATGGTAATATTCAAAATGAGATTTGAAAATATGTAGTGCAGTACTCTATGTAGTGCTAATCATAACATTTCCCTACAAATCTGATATTCAGTTGTTGTCTACATGTTTATTATTACTTAGATATTGAGGGCAAATTTTCACAGCTTTTTTTCTTTCCCTTGTAAGCAGACAAAGTCTTCCACAATAGAAGTATTGGAAAAAATAGATAAGGTATGTTTGATTTCTTATTGCTTGCTTTAAGAGCTAAATCTAAGAATCTTAACATTCTTTCAGGTGTCAGTAGTTGCCTATTATGGTTGGAATTGGACACTGCCATTACATTAAGGCTGGTTCTATGAAGGAATGGCAAATGGATCACAAAGTTTAATATCCTTGATATCAGCGGTACCTTCTCAGATAATAAGTTGTAAGGGGTCTAAAAATCTGTTTAGAAAGAACTGTTTTGATTGTTGCATTAAACATGCAGTTCATTTTAAACTATAGTTTAATGTGAATGAGCAACAAACTGAGACATGCTGCTGCTTAAGCCATTGTTTTAAAATTAGCTATTGTCTAAAGTGATGTGCAAACTGGGCCGATGTTTACAACATATGTTATGTGGGTAAACACTGACCATGATTCAAATAAGGGAAAAAGAGTGTGCAGGGAAACAGCAAACCAACTGGTTTTTTGGATGCTGTCCCTGCCACCCTTGTTCCAAATGCCAACAATTTAAGACAGGCATAGGCAAACTCGGCCCTCCAGATGTTTTGGGACTACAACTCCCATCATCCCTAGCTAACAGGACCAGTGGTCAGGGATGATGGGAGTTGTAGTCCCAAAACATCTGGAGGGCCGAGTTTGTCTATGCCTGATTTAAGACCATGCTTGCCCACCCATATAGTAATTGTTGGCACAGTCAGTGCTTAGAAGAACAGTCAACTTTCCTTTTAATTTACAAATACTTACATGATCGTTGGTTACTCCAAGTAACTGGCTATTTACAAGCCTTATATGGCAGCCAACAATACTTTCTAGGAGCGAAGTGCTTTTTTTTAGAAATAGGAAAAAAAGCGAAAACCTTGGGTTGATAAGGCCAGCATAATTTCATTCATCTTCATCCCAATCACAGGATTCCCTATGCTTCTCCCTGCTCCCCCATGCGCAGTGTGCAGAAGATTGCCCCTGTGCGAGGGCAGCACATGTGTGTTGCTACATACCACTCACAGATCACATCATGCCTTTGGTTAAATAAACCAAGGATGTTAAGTATATGTATTACCTGGCTTCATTCTTCTGTCTCAAGATAAAATGGCTGGAATGTACAATCTTGGCACATGAGGTTAAATGCTCAAAAGATTTGTTTTTAATTTACAGGATATCCAGGCGCTAGAAGAGTTTAGAGAGAAAAACCAGAGGCAGCAGAAGCTATGGGTTGGAAGGTTTATCCTCTATTCATCTGTTCTCTACCTTATTAGCTGTCTAATTATCTATTTGTGGTATCTGCCTGATGAGTGGACAGCAAGGTTCGTCATGACTCTTCCACTGTTTGCATTTCCACTGATGTAAGTAAAACATGACTTCTTTGCAAGCTCCTTTTTTCTAGTGGTGATGCTTAGTGAGTTGTAGTACAGGGTGTATATATTTCACAGTTTTAGAGTTGTCATAATTTACAGGTGTTTTTTTGAAAAGGTTAATGTAGCAGAATATCTCTACACTAGTGTATTTCAGCCCGTTCAATAACGGGCGCTAGAACATCCTGGGGTTCGGAGAAGCGCTTGCGCGGCACTTCTCCGAACCCGGGGACCTGTCCTTACTTTCGGCGGCAGGAGGACAGGAACGAAGGAGGAGAAAGCGCTGCTTTCTTCTCCTCCGTTCCTCTCCCGCAGCCGCCGACAGCAAGGAGACATCCCAGGGTTCAGAGAAGCGCTTGCACAGCGCTTCTCCGAACCCTGGGACCTGTCCTTACTTTCGGCGGCAGGAGGACAGGAACGAAGGAGGAGAAAGCGCTGCTTTCTTCTCCTCCGTTCCTCTCCCGCAGCCGCCGACAGCAAGGAGACATCCCAGGGTTCAGAGAAGTGCTTGCACAGCGCTTCTCCGAACCCTGGGACCTGTCCTTACTTTCGGCGGCAGGAGGACAGGAACGGAGGAGGAGAAAGCGCTGCTTTCTCCTCCTTCCTTCCTCTCCTGCAGCCGCCGACAGGAAGGATGCGGGACACAAACCCCTACCTCGCCGCCGCTCCTCTCACGGGCCAGGGAGGGTTGTGAGGAGGAGGTCTCCGCCGGCCTCCACCCTCGCTTCCCTGACGTTCTGGCCGGGAGCGGCGGTTGGAGGAGGCAGGGGGGGGAGAGAGTGCGCGCGTGCAGTCTCTCCGTCCAATCCCTGTGTCTCTGGGGTACATGCGCAGTACCCCAGGGACACACGGGACAACTTGGACGCAGGGACAACTTGGACTTTATTATATAGGATAAGAGACCTGTGGATCATACCAAAAGCCTTTCTAGCACAGCATCTTGTCTTCCATGTTTTCTCACCAGATGCCTTTGGGAAGCCCACAAGCAGGATATGAGGGCAATAGCACTCTCCTGTTTGGGTACCCCAGAAACTGGTATGTAGAATTATGTTGCCATTTTCTAAGGTCCTCTATGAATTCATCTAATCCTCTTTAAAAGCCATCAGAGTTGATGGCTGTCATTGAAATCTAAACTGGTGTGCATATTTCTGAAAGAGCAGATTTCTGAAGCATAAGGTAATTATTTTGATTTCTGAATAGCTTTTAAGTTAAACCATTTCAAGCTGCAACATCATTGTGCATAAAAGTTAACTGAAACACATAATGAGAGCAGTTTGGAATATTGGACTGAGATTGCTAATGGGTGATGGACTTCAAGAAGATACAACTGGTGTGGGCAGAAAATATAGGCACTGAGACAACCCTTCACAAAATTTTGTCAATTTTTGCTTCCTCACCCTTCCACCTTCAGACTTGCCCACTTAAATGAAATTGGGTTAAGGGCTGCTTCCTGTTCTAGAGAGAAGGGGAAAGGCCATTCTGAGAAACCGGACAGAGGACTTGGTTTTGCCACTACAATTTGCTCCTTCAATGCAGTCTATTGTTTAAAAATTAATAATTCAGTATTGTAAGTTGTTTGACAACTTTATTTTATATTTTATATGAGCTATTTTCTTGTTTGTTAGATGCTAGAGCCAGATCATCTTGGTTTGAGGATTTCGCAAATGCAAATCTGTATTGCTATTTGAAAAGTCCAGCATCCATGAACAGCAAGTGATTAGTTAGCAAAATCTACTCAGACTGACCCAGTTGGATAATCTGATCATAGGGACACTCCTTTGGCTTTTTAATGCACAGGAATCTAATGCTTATGTAACACAATTGGTTGCTTTTTGAGTCTCTTGTTACTAGTGAAACTATTTAGTGGGAAATTTATATTTCGAGTGTATCCATATTTTTACTTACCCTGCCTGGTCCAAGCCAAATTTATTTATACAGTGTGACCTCGACTTACGAATTTAATCCGTTCTGAATGCACACTCGTAGGTCGAAAACTTTGTAAGTCAAGTTTCCCATAGGAAAAGCTGTTTCCCATGGGAATGCATTGGAAACGGAAAAATCCGTAAGTCAAGGAAACCGCATCTAAAAACTCGTAAGTCGAGGAAACCGCATCTAGCCGCGAATGGGTTTTCCGTTTGGCTGTCGAAAAAAATCGTACGCGCGCAGCCACTTTTCCCGCTCGTAACTCGAAAACGTCGGATGTTGAATAGCTTGTAAGTCGAGGTCCCACTGTATTTAATATTAGAGGACCTTTATAATGATTGCCTCTGGCTATGAAATATTCTCCCCAAGGAAGCTAACCTAGTGCCCTCATAGTTGTCTTTTCCGCACCAGGTTAAGTTTTTTCTGTTCTCTTAGTAGGCCTTTGAAGAACTTGTTTCTAAGTCCCTGTGCTATGCTTGGTAATTTAGTGTGCATTTGAAGCTTGTTTTTGTTTTCTGCTGTATTTGGTGTATTGTTGTGTTGGTTTTGTATTTGTCTTTTATGCTGGTTGTCTCTTGTAGTACGGTTTTATTATTTTCAACTTTTGTATGTTTCCTAGAGAATTTATTGCAAAGCACCTTATGATGCAATAATTTTGCACACTTTTGTTAGCAATCTGTTTTGAGACAGACCTTTCAGAACTTGTTAGTGGTGGCATATAGGGAACAAGATGTGACAGCTTCTCCCCTGAACACTTCCACGTTAATGTGAAGGGAGTGTTGTCACTGTTCAAGACACTGGTGTCTGCTGTTTGCCGAGTCTTGTGCTGGATCTTTGAGTGCATTTCAGTGTTCAGGTATGTTTGTAGGTATCCATCCCAGAACTTAAATTTCAACTTGTATGACTTGCAAAAAATGCAGTCCCACCCTTCGTCTGTCCCCAGAATAGTTTAGTTTTTCTGCTTGCAGGAAATGAATGAATGGTAAGCAGTTGCCAGCTTGTCTTTGTTTGTGGTCAAGTTGTGGAGTTGCACCGTACATCTGGTGTGATCACCAGCACTAGTTCTAGACGTTTTTCATCCTTAAGCTAGTAAATTAAGTCTGCCTTTTCTAGTTGGCAGTTGTTCCCTGTTCAGCAACAGTTGTTGCTGTTTTGGCTTACTCTCGAGGGTCTGATTGTGTTACTAGTGCTGGCAAAATGAGCTGGCTTCCAGGAATATGTAGTTTGCCTAACTAGATGCCTGCATTTCAATTCCTGTTTGAAAAGTTGAGAAAATAACGACATGGTTTTACTTCTTTAAATCTAAAACATTGTACAAATTCATTATGCAAGGGTTTTCTTGAATAAATTGTTGAAAATAAACCTTCATTTTTGACTCTGCATACTAAAATTGTAATCAAAACATTAATACTTGTCTGATCTGCTGTTCACTTGGAAAAAAGAAGTGATTGCTACAAACATTTATGCTTCTCAACTTGCACCTAAATAGTCTTTTCCTTGATCATGCATCTTGTGCAAAAGGTGTTTTGCAATTCATAGAATGAAATTGCTTGTAAAACTCTTGATCTAGTGTGACTTTCAAAAACCCCTCATTGTATTGGTCAGCCTGTATTCTATCAGGGTCAAGTCAAAGGACTGTTTTGGCATGACAAAGTCTATTGAGGCTGCTGGTTTTTCCATGATAAAATGGCTGTTGTGGTCAAACTGATAATAGTGTAGGTATGGGCCGAGTTCTACTCATAGTGAAGTTGTTTGCTTCACAATGAACAGAGCTTGCAATTCAGAACAATTTGAGCATCAGCATTGATCAGTACTCCTATGGAGTAGAGTGGTACCTCGACTTACGAACGACTCGACAACCAAATTTTTCGACTTACGAATGGGGCAAATGGCCGCACACTTACGAATTTCTCGACATCTGAACGGAAACCACAGCGGTTTTAGATAGGGTTTTTTCGACTTACGAATTTTTAGATAGGGTTGCTTCGACTTATGAATTTTTCCGTTTCCAATGCATTCCTATGGGAAATTGCGTTTCCAATGGCGCTTTTTGACTTACGAATTTTTCGACCTACGAAGGTGCCTTCAGAACATATTAAATTTGTAAGTCCAGGCACCACTGTACTGTGTTCAGCGTTCAGAGTGGTTTTGACAGTTGGGAAAGGAGATCTATGAATGCAGTAAAGAATTGATATAATGTAAGAGAATCGGTTGTTTGTTCCTGATGCTGGGTAAGCAGGACAGGTTAGGGTTTCTGCTGGTTTACCACCCACCTCACTGCCCAGCAGCCCTCCTCTCTAAGGATTCTCAGACTGCTGGTTTTGGGGGGACTTCAACATTCATGCCAATGCGGTTGGTTTGGGATGGCTCAGGACTTTATGGTGGCCATGACAACCATGGAGATGTCTCAACATGTCATCGGTCTAACGCATGTGGCAGGCCACACTCTGGGCCTTGTTTTCACAACTGGGAAGGAATTAGGGTTATCTGAAAGTGATCTGAAAGTCTAGACAGTATAAATATCCAAGTTGGGGCATGGGCTTGTTTGGATCACTTGTTATCATTCACATACTTACTTTGCACTCAAAGGATTTTATTTTGCAATCTGAACACTCTTTCTTTGAAACACTTTAAAAACAATCCATGTAAGGAACTCATTCCGCCAATATTAAATGAGGTTTCTGTGAAGCAAGCTGATTTGTCCCTAGTTGCTTTTTGAGACTAGCATTAATTGTGAAGTTTTAGATTAAGTTGGTATGTTAAAGTCTGCTGAGGAAGTTAATTCCATCCATAGTGAAGAATGGCACATTCAGTTTCATTTTGCCTAGATTTTAATAGTGGAAATTCTTTCTTTCCCCACAGAATTTGGTCCATAAGAACACTCCTCATTTTCTTCTTTTCTAAAAGAACAGAAAGAAACAGTAAGTGTATTTTTCCTTATCCCCCCCCCCCAATTGTATAGATACAATTACCGTACATAACCTATAGTTGTCTCGTGTTAAAATACCTTGTGGATGGTTTTGTAGGTGAGATTTATGAGTGAGTTTCTTTTAAGACCTCAGGAAATCTACTAAACCTTATAGTCAGTTATAAAATGGAAAATGAATATAAAATGTTTTGAAGATGAATGGATTAATTGTTAGGTACTTAAATGTGTCTGAAAGCTGAATAGCAAAGGATATTCAAATACACTTATCTTGCTATATTAATAGAAAGTAATTATGACTAATTTATCTTTTGGTAAATTCACAGTATTTTAGATACTCATGTATTGTACCCAATATACATCAAAGGATCACTGGAATTAAGGAAGTATGTGTTTGTTCTGAGTTATGAAGCAACCAGTGTGGTCTAATGGTTATTAGAACGTTGGACTGGAGAACTGGAGAAATATATGCTCAGACACTATTTCTCAGTCTAACCTATCTCACAGGATTGTTGTGAAGCTAAAATGGTGAGAGGAATGGGAACCAACTTCATTTTGGAAGGAAGTTGAGATGTATAATAATATATACATTATATATATAATATATATAATAATAACAATAACAACAACAGCATGGATTCAATCTGAAGTTGGACGCAGCCTTAGCAGGACTGTCCTAGGGTAACCTACTGAAGACCCTTTTCGTGCCTTGGTTATTAAAGTTGTTGTTGTTTAGTCGTTTAGTCGTGTCCGACTCTTCGTGACCCCATGGACCATAGCACGCCAGGCACTCCTGTCTTGCACTGCCTCCCGCAGTTTGGTCAAACTCATGTTCGTAGCTTCGAGAACACTGTCCAACCATCTCGTCCTCTGTCGTCCCCTTCTCCTTGTGCCCTCAATCTTTCCCAACATCAGGGTCTTTTCCAAGGATTCTTCTCTTCTCATGAGGTGGCCAAAGTATTGGAGCCTCAGCTTCACGATCTGTCCTTCCAATGAGCACTCAGGGCTGATTTACTTCAGAATGGATAGGTTTGATCTTCTTGCAGTCCATGGGACTCTCAAGAGTCTCCTCCAGCACCATAATTCAAAAGCATCAATTCTTATTAAAGAGTTCCTGGGTTTGTTGTCCTCACTTGAATGACAATTGTGCCCGCAGAAAGAGTCTGGTTTAGAATCCCATGAGCTACTGTTAAACATGATTCAGTTCTCCAAGAACCTGATAAAAGAGTCTTATACTTAATCTTTGTTGGTCTATGATTGATAAAATTCTTTTAAAAGGTGAGTTAGAACTCAGGTGGTGGAATTGACTCTCAAAGGCTGTATTGATGTCATGACAGCAGTGCAGGTTAAAATATTAATTGCAGCTTCCTCTCTTTATTTTGCTACTTTTAAGTTCTGCTCATTAATGAATTTTGCCCCGCTAAGGCAAATCTACCTGGAGGTAATGTGGACTGAGCCCATGAGCTTACTAGGGAAATGAGAGGAACCCCAGGTTTGAGAGTTATTTCTTATGCAGCCTCTCTCATGCTAGTGGCTTGTGGCTGAAATCTGTTGTGCATTTGCCATATTCACGGTCACATAGGCGCAAAGCATTGTTTGCAATATAAGTGACTGTAAAAGTCACTTGTGCACTTCTATTATGCATTTCTTCCTTGGAGCTTAAAACTGCAACAACCCAGTGAGAGTGGTTTTACCCAAGGCCAGTTAGCAAGCTTCACGGTGAAGATGCCAACCTGGTTTTCCCCGTTTCATGCAACATCCAGTCCCTTTGTTGCATTAGCTCTCTCTATTTCCAGAACCTTGTTTGAATGGTTTATCATAGCCTTTGTCCACCTGGTACTCTCCTGGTACTGTTTTGGACAGTAAGTCCCATCAGCCACTACCACATGTAGTCCAGAACATTTGGAGGATGCCAAGTTGGCAAAGGCTGTTTTATAACAAACCTGTTACATTTCATAGTTTGATGCCCTTCACAAGATGTTTCTCTGTTCATTACTGCATCTTGACACGCTCCTTTCTGCTTAAACCCTTAAAAGCCTACTGCTCCACCAACTCTGTTGGTGTGGTAGGCCCTTTACAGAATTAATACAGGCCCTCACTGGAGGGCTTGCAACAGATCTGTATTACTACTACTTTGATAGTGGCTTCCTACATTGAGTTTATTGAGTTTGAAAATGGAATGGTGTTAACTTAATGAAAAATCCCACATGCATTTCCATCCCGCCCCCGCACCCCCCAAAAGAGGTTTAGCAAAGTGTTAAAACTGCATTTTATACAGTCTGTGATAGTGTTTCTTTTCTTATATCTCAGTAGAATGGCTTTCCGACTAGCAGTAACTTGTTTAGGCAAAAAGAGATTTTATTAATTGTGAATCTCTGATAACACACACTAATTCTGGGGGTGAAATTTAACAGTTTATATTGAGAAGCTTATTTTCATTTTTGTATTTTATTTTACGGAATTTATATACTGCCCTCCATCAAATGATCACGGCTGTGTGCAGTATAAAGACACAAAAATATATAACATAATAACAGACAAAACAACACACCCACCCCAGTCTAAAAGGCCATAAATTAATTTGCTAAAGGCCTGTGTGAAGAGGAATGTTTTTGCCTGGTGGCTAAAGGCATGTAATGAAGGCGCCAGGTGAGTCTACCTGGGAAGAGCATTCCATGAATGGGAAGCTGCTATAGAAAAGGCCCATTCTCATGTTGACACTCTCTGGATGTCTCATGGAGGAAGAAGGGCCTTTGATGATGATTTCAGGGTCTGGGTCAGTTCATATGGAGAGAGGTGGTTCTTGAGGTATCGCAGTCTTGAGCCGTTTAAGGTGTTATAGATGAACACCAGCACTTTGAATTGGGTGTGGAAACTAGTTGACAGCAAGTGCAGTCGGGCCAGGATTGGTGTAATATGCTCAAACCATCTTGACCTGGTGAGCAGCCTTGCCACTGAATTCTGCACCAACTGAAAATTCTGAACCATCTTAAGGAAGTAGCCCCATGTTTAATATGTATAACTCATTGCAGTACTCTTACTTAACCTTCAGCCAAATGCACATCTTTATTAAGTGGCATGCCTTCATCCACAGCTTCACATCAATATTTTTGCCTTTTTTATTGAAGTTCTTATGATGGGTCAAAACAATTTTAGTTCTAATAGCAGCTTGATTGATAAAGTGTTACGTTAAAAGGGTTCATATTTCACCACATTCAGTTGCAGTAAAAATGGTAAACTGCTTGTGAATGATGCATCTTAAAAAAACTCTTCCATTAATTAACCAAGAGAGGGGGTTTGCTAATGTTATACTCGAATGCTGGCCAACATATTGTATTCAAATTCAGAGTATGAATGTTTTTATTTATTGCATATGCATGCATATTTGACATGTCACCTTGGTATTAAATATTGATTTAAATCTTCTTCTTTAGATGAAGCTTTAGAAGTTCTGAAAGCCGAGAAGAAAAAAATAGTAAGTGTGTAAATTTATAAAGACGGCTTGGGAAAATCTTACCTGTAATATCTCGTCAAATAAACTGTATAAGTTAACCGCATTCGATTGGGCTGAATGGATGAAATCCAGTTTTGTGTGAGTGCCTCCTCCCCCCTCACAATGAGATTTCCTTCAAATCTTAGAGCAGATTTGGGGGGCATGGAGGCTGGAAGGGGTAGGATAAGAAGTGGTTGGGTTTTGCTCTGTGAACATAAGTCAAGTGCACAGATACCCTGCCCCCCCCCCCATTTGCTGGGTATGCAATAGTTGGGCTCAAAATATGGCAGATAGCCACTTTCTGTTTTTCAGTGTTTATCATGCAATTTTACAGATAACTGTTTTTAAAAGGCAAAATAATATGAACCTGGCTAGGATTGTATTGTGCAGGTCCTGAACTGAATACTAACAAAGTAGAAATGAAATGCTTTGTGTTCAAACAGAAACTTTGCTTTTTGCTACACCACCTTTTTGGTGTAGAAAAGGAGAAAAAGAACAATAGCGGAAGTAATTCACATACCCACACAAAGCTGTATGTAGAATTAGAGCTAAGAATACAAGCTAGCCAGCAACCCTAAGTCTTAAAAATGGATCCAGGTAAAGATTGTCACAGTGGCCTCAAGTAATGCAGCAATCACCTCTTTTATTATTCAGTCATATATTCAGTTTTAAAATCACTACATCCAATCAGCTATCCACTACTCGGAAAACTTTTAAATATATGATCGGCAATGGAAGGGCACCTATTCCTTATGAATTGAACTGTCCTGATGGAAAATATCATTGAACTTCAGCGTTAGAAATTCACCCCGAACTTCAGGTCAGGTACCAGCAAACCTGTAAATTTTAGTCACATCTTTTCGGTTGAACTGTTTGGTCATCTCAGTCATATCCCTAAGCCATATCCAACATTTTAACCTGTTAACAAATGTTGTTCTTTTAGTGTATATCAGGGTTAAGTCAACATGCCCTCCAAATGTTGTTTGGCTCCCAACAACATTAGCCTTAGCCATCATGGGCAACGATCCGGGATGATGGGAGTTGTAGACTAGCAACATCTGGAGGCTCTTGCTTCAAACTATTGGAGGAAGCAAATTAGTTGGAGTTTGCAATTCATTCTACTGGTGGTTTGCTTTAAGAGACTGGAGAGTAGGGCGTGGCCAAGCACTTCTCACTCCCAGTCCATTAACCTTTGTAAGTTTGGACACCATTAATAAGTTGTTCCAATAGCAGAAGTTATTTTTAATGTATTTGCAGAGAATTTCCAGAGCACTTAATAATAGGAAAATATCTAAACAGTGCACGGATACTTTGACTATACAGTGGTACCTCGGTCTAAGTACACAACTGGTTCCGGAAGTCTGTACTTAACCTGAAGCGTACTTAACCTGAAGCGAACTTTCCCATTGAAAGTAATGGAAAGTGGATTAATCTGTTCCAGACAGTCCACGGAGTACTCAACCTGAAGCATACTTAACCCGAAGTATGAGTGTAATTGGTTCTGGAAGTCCGTACTTAACCTGAAGTGTACTTAACCTGAAGCGAACTTTCCAATTGAAAGTAATGGAAAGTGGACCAATCCGTTCCAGACGGGTCCGCAGAGCAAACCGAAGCGTACTTAAACCGAGGTATGACTGTATTTTTATTTGGTTGATCATGCACAGACTTATTAATTCTTACTAGTAGTAGGTGGAATGCATGTAGGCTGTTGGATGCCAGAATTAATGTTTAATCAGGCACTTTAAAATAAGTTTTAATCTTGATTTACTTAGAACTTAGACCCTATCTTTCTGCAAATCTGCTGCTGCTTACAGATAATATGCCCCTAGGTCAGACATAGGCAACCTTGGCTCTCTAGATGTTTTGGAACTACAACTCCCATGATCCCTAGGTAACAGGGCCAATGGTCAGGGATCATGGGGGTGGTAGTTCCAAATCATCTAGAGAGCCAAGTTTGCCTATGCCTGCCCTAGGTAGATCAGGGCAGAAATCTGAAAATGTATCAGTAAATGTGAGGTGGTGCTGTCAGCTTCAGGAAGGAATGCCTGGAGAACACATTTTTGCACATCTGCTCACTTGTTAGAGCCAAATATGTACATATTTGTTAAGGGCACACCCCTTAATCTTAGAGGCTGTAGTTTGTTAAGGGTGCTGAATGTTAGGAGACCCTTATTTCCCTCAGAGAGCTACAATTTTCAGAGTTGTTCAACAGTCATTCATTTTTCCCAGGAAGTCTGCGCATTGTAGCTCTCCAATGGGAATAAGGGTCTCAACCACTCTCAGCACCCTTAAAAAACTAGTTTCCAGGATTCTTTGGCAGAAGCCATGACTGTCGAAAGTGGTATGATACCACTTTAAATGTTTAGCATAGATGAGTCCTTACTATAATATCACAAAGGCAGAACTAATTGAAAAGATAAAAGTATTTTACCTGCTTGTTTGTGTGAGTTGTATGTTCTCTACTGAAGTTTCCCTAGCTCAGTGTGTTTTGTAAATAAATAAATAAATAAATAAATCTTGTGTTTCAAGTTCTCAGAACTGGTGGTGTAGTGCCTTCTGATGGGTGTTGCTGTTTTGGAAATAATACTTATTGTTGAGAAGTAGATATATGCAAGGTTGGGAACAGCCTGCACCCAGAGAGAGTGGTTGGAGGTAGTTCAAGGCCTTGCCAGAGATATGCACACTTCTCCACATCATGGCTTCCAAATGGGAACAGGGTGGCTGAGTGCCACTGTTGGTGCATTCCAGTAGCTGTTGGAATACAACTCCCATCATTCCTTTCCATTGACTATGCTGGCTGGGGCTGATGGGCATCTGAGTCCTAAACAGCCAGGTTGGGCAAGGCTGTTGTAACAGAACTTTTCGTGGTGTGTCCCTGAGAAATAAGTTTTCGTGGGAACACACAAATCCCTGCTGGGTAAACTTGTTCAGGTGAGATGCTTCCATGGCACATGTCAATTTGATTGAGGGAATCTTAATGGAATGAGATGGGTAGGTAGGTAGGTAGGTAGGTAGGTAGGTAGGTAGGTAGGTAAGTAAATAAATAAATAAAGAAATAAATAAATAAATAAATAAATAAATAAATAAATAAATAAATAAATAAATAAATAAATAAATACAGGCTTTCCTTACAGTTGTGACTTCTGATTGTGTGGCCTTTAAAAGGGATTAGAAAAAAGCAGCTAGTTTAGTCTTCGATAAAGGGTTTTGAAAGGGCAAAAATGTTTTGTGGAAATGTTCTCCGTAACTTATAAGAATAAGAACCTATGTAAAAAGGTCAAGGGAAATACAGTTTGTGAGCCAATGAATTTTCTATGACCTTTCTTATGTACGTTTAGCTTTCAAGTAGCACTTGTGTCTTCCATATGCTAGTTACTTGTGCCAAATATTTTCCTCTGCCAATAAATATTATACAACTTTTGCCCAGAGATTGTTGAGGGCAGCAGCAGGTGGTGTGCCATGAATGTCCATGGCTCATTTTGTGGGGAGGAAATTGTGTACACCTTTAGAATTATTTTACTCTGCTGCTCCCCCACAAATCCTTTTTTCGGTACTGTTCAAGCGAATTGTGACAGCCATCTGTTTGGCAACATATATGGTCAATGCAAGGTCACTGAGTACATTTATTTATTTAACAAAATTTTAAAACAACTAGTTTATTGAAAGCAACAATTCTCAAGCAGTTTACAAGTACATGATCAGATGTGGATTTTTAAATGTGTGCATTTTGGGAAATAAAAAATCTACTTAAAGAAGCAATTTAAGCTAAATAAGTGCTGAAAAAGGAAAGTGAGTAAAGTGTTACTCTTCTAACTCCCTCCTTCAGCTTTGTGTACTTTTAAAGCAGGCATCCCCAAACTGCGGCCCTCCAGATGTTTTGGCCTACAACTCCCATGATCCCTAGCTAACAGGACCAGTGGTCGGGGAAGATGGGAATTGTAGTCCAAAACATCTGGAGGGCCGAAGTTTGGGGATGCCTGTTTTAAAGGGTGAAGAAGGTAACCATTCTCACCACCTCATGACTAAGGGGGTCACTGAGTAGGTAGGCTTCATGGATGCCAGGGGAAGACTTCAAATGCTGCTGCATTTGCAGCTGTAATGGTCATAAACTGGATATGTAAGTTGTGTATCATTTAGATAGTGGCTTCATTCTCTGCTCTACTGGCATGACAAAGAAATAGAAGCCCATTCGGGCAATGCACTTCTACACCGGTCCTAAAAGATCTACATTGGCTCCCAGTACAGTTCCAAGCACGATTAAAAGTTTTGGTACTGACCTTTAAAGCCCTAAATGGCTTCAGCCCTGTATACCTAATGGAGCACCTCCACTCCCATTGTTCAGCTCAGACACTGAAATCGAGCCCCAAGGGCCTTCTGGCCATTCCCTCACTGCAAGAAGTGAAGCTACAGGGAACCAGACAGAGGCCTTCTCGGTAGTGGAATGCTCTCTCATCAGATGTCAGAGATAAACAATTATACTACTTTCTGAAGGCAGCCCTGTATTGGGAAGTTTTTAATTTCTGATGTTTTCCTGTATGTAGGAAGCAACCCAGAGTGGCTGGGGCAACCCAGTCAAATGGGTGGGGTATAAGTAATTTATTACTATTACTATTATTACTATTACTATTAATTGTAATTAGCATGCAGAGGAAGGGCTGCAGCCCAATGGTAGACCATCTATTTACATTCAGGAGTTCCCAGGTTCAATCCCCAATGTTTTCAGTTGGGACTGGGGAAGCTGCTCTCTCTCTAAACCTTGGAGAGTCACTGCCAGGCATTGCAGACACTGCAGAGCTAGATGGACCATTGGTCCGACAGTGTATCAGGCAGCTTCCTGTGTTACTATCCTGGAGCAGTGATGCCAACTACATTGTTGATGATGCTGTTTGGGGCAAGCATTGGAGGTGGGGGTGGAGACAGAGGAAAATATCCTTCTCCCGTCCCTAACTGCTCTACTTGGCAAGGCAGCTAGCTACTGAGTGGAATGTGCTCGGTAATGTGAGAGGACACTACACTAGGAGTGATCGCCAAAGAGGAAAACTCCTGTAGCTGCTGTTGCCATCAGTACAGTTGTAGGGATTGGAACAGATCCTTAAGTTCTCTAATCCCTTTGGCAGTGGAGATGCTGATTTCAGTTTAGGGCAATGTGAGATGTATTTTTGCTTGGAGTGCTTTAGGCTTTGCCTTTTGTTCGTTTGGGCAGTTAGAAAATGGACTACAAATTTGAATCTAGGTTTGGGAGTGTTGAAAGGTAGTGGGAGAAGAGAGAAGCACAGGTGTGGTAGGGATGTAAATATCAGGGTTGGGGAGGTGAGGAGAAAGTGCTGAAGAATGAACTGGGTTGGGAGGTGGATGTCGGGCAAGGGGAGGAAGGAATAGGGAGGACACAAGAGCCAAACCATAGGAAATCTGCTTCTTAATCTGCTAACCGGCTCACCAGTCCACAATAATGTGATTCTAAATGTGTGTTTAAAAATGCTACTCATTTGGTTTCCTAAGTAGTTAAATGCTGCTGCCTAGAATATTTGAAATGTCTTTCAGGACTAGGAGTCTGAGTGATCTATTCTGAAGCATTCTTTCACTCTTTAGTACTTAGAGTATTACTTAGTTGGATATCTTTTTTTTTTTTTTTCAATTTCAAAAACCCTTTATTGCATATTAAAATTCAAAGAACAAACACAAAAGAAAAATACATATAACAAACACATATAACAGATACATACTATACAACGGTTCTAAAATCACAATTGACATTCTTAAGCTAACTTAGGAATCCAACTGCACCAAAACTTACATAAAAAGGAACCAGCAAAGATAAAGAGAAAGAAGAAAAACGAATGGAAAAGAAGAACGAATACGGTAAAGAGTCTGAGGTAAGTCTATATAGGGGGGAAGGGAGGGAATGGGGTGGAATAGGGGGGGAAGGGGGGAAAGATAAATAGGCAGAAAGGAATTGAAAAGAACAGTTAGCAAAAACAATATAGAATAAAGATTTGACTTCCAAACACTTATAACCGGTTTCATTTCGTAATTAATTTCAACTAAGCTTTCCTTCTCTTTATACTTTAAACTATTTTTCAACTTCCCATTTCCTTATTTCTTATCAACTTGTGCCTCTTAATCCAAACATATCACCAACTTTGTGCTTATCTTTTGTTTATAGAAGTAATCTTCCACATATTTCCACTCATCTTTTATTTTTTGTTTGGGTATCTTTCTAATCAAAGCAGTTAATTTCGCTAGGGTCATATATTCAACTAATTTTATATACCACTCCTGTATGGTTGGAATCCTATCGCCTTTCCAATTTTGGGCAATCAGCGCTCTCGCTGCCGTGCACGCGTAGAGGAGTATATTCTTCCTGTCCCTCGGTATATCCTCCGGAATCATACTCAACAACAGAATCTCTGGCTTTTTTTCGAATGTATATTTAAGCATTTTTTTTAGTTCTTCGTATATACCTGACCAATAATTACTAATCTTGTTACACCCCCACCAACAATGAAAAAAATCTCCCAATTTCTCTTTACATTTCCAACATTTATTTTGGTCATTTCTATAAATTTTAGCTAACTTGGCTGGTGTCAGGTGCCATCTGTATACCATCTTCCATAAATTTTCTCTAATTGCCATACATGCTGAAAAATTTATATCGTCCCTCCATAGTTTTTCCCATTGATCTACATAGATTACCCTTCCGATATCTTGAGCCCATTTTGTCATTGTATGTTTTACTAACTCATCTTTCATCTCCCACTCAAGTAAGAATTTATACATTTCTGCCAATGGTTTTCCCTGGTTTTCTAATAGAATTTCTTGCAATTTTGACTTCTTGTCCTCAAATCCTACCGCTTTGTGTTTCTTGAATATGGATTGTAATTGGAGGTAATGTAACCAGCTTTGACAATGTTGTTTAATCTGATTATATGGTTTAAGCTCGTACTGATTATTAATTTTCCTGATCAGTTCTTTGTACGTTGGCCAGTTACCCCCTTTAGGCTCCCTACTCATCGCTGACATTTCTAAAGGTGAAGCCCACCATGGGACCTTAGGTTCTAACAAATTTCTAAATTCTTCCCAAATATCAAACAGAGGTTTTTTGAACACATGATTAGTAAATGATGAATATTCTTCCCTCTTTTCTCTCAATAGGTGTGCATGCCACCCTCCAATGTTCCTAAAGCCCTCCAACTTGAGTAGTTCCAGGTCGTCCAACAGGAACCATTCTCTCATCCAACACAAGCAAGATGCCGCATAATACAATTTCAGATTTGGGACTCCCCAGCCACCCCTCTCTTTTGCATCCGTTAATAGCCTAAACTGGACCCTTGCTTTCTTTCCTTGCCAAATAAAATTGCCCAGATCTTTCTTCCACGTCTCGAATGTGTCTTTTTTGATTTTTATCGGTAGCATTTGGAATAAAAATATCAATTTTGGTAATACCATCATCTTGATTGCGGCGATCCTTCCTGCAAATGTTAAATTTAATCCCTTCCAATTCTCCAACTCCTCTTTTACTTTCTTCCAAATCTTAGCATAATTATTATCAAATAAATCCACATTGTTATTAGATATGATAATTCCCAAATATTTGATTTTTCTCACTATCTCCCATTCACTGATCATTTGTATTTTTTCTTCCTCCGCCTTCCTTATATTTTTGATCATCAATTTAGTTTTCTGATTATTAACTTTTAACCCCGCTACCTTCCCGTAATCCAATAATTTTTGTTTCAATTTAGGTAGGGTCTCCACTGGGTCCTCCAACATTATTATTAGATCATCAGCGAATGCTCGCACTTTAAACTCGCTTTTCCCAATCGCTATACCCTTGAGTTCCTTGTCCATTAAAATATCTTTCATCAAAAATTCTAATGCCCAGATGAATAACAGCGGGGACAGTGGGCATCCCTGCCTCGTCCCTTTAGATATTTCAAATTCTCTTGTTACACCCCCGTTGATAATCAGCCTTGCTATTTGTTTTTTGTAGATTGCATTTATTCCCTCCATAAACCTACCCGTAATTCCCAATTTCCTTAATGCCTCTTTCATAAAATCCCATGCCAAATTGTCAAATGCCTTTTCGGCGTCCAGGAATATGAAAACTACCTTTTTGCTAGGTCTCCAGTCTACATATTCAAAAATATCTAACAGCACTCTAATATTGCTAGCCATCTTTCTTTGGGGTAAAAATCCTTGTTGCTCTTTACCTATAACTCTGTTCAGGACACCTTTTATCCTATTGGCCAGGATTCCCGCATATAATTTATAATCAGTATTCAGCAATGAAATTGGCCTGTAATTCCCTATTTCCTCTCGTCTTTCTTTATCTTTGGGTATCAGAGTAATAAACGTATCCTGCCATGTCTTGGGAAACATTCCCCCTTCTAATATCTCATTTACCATTGTTTTATACACTTCTCTGAGCTCGTTTTGTAGCACTTTATAATGTTTCCCTGACAAACCATCCGTACCAGGTGATTTTCCTAACCTTAATTTATTTATCTCCTCATCTATTTCTTGGTACGAAATAGGTTCATTTAATTTCTCCAATTCTTCCGAGCTTATTTTAATTCCATTAAATTTTTCAAAATATTTCTCCAATTTCTTTTTACTAATACCCTCCCCCTTATACAATTTACTATAATATTTCACGAAACAATCTTGAATTTCTTCTACCTCGGTCTTGATCTTTCCCCCATCCTTTATTGTTATAATTTGTTGTTCGCTTCGCCTCTTTCTTAACTGCCAGGCCAATAACTTACCTGATCTATTCCCTAGTTCAAAGGTTCTTTGTTTTGCCCATAGAATCCTGTTCTCTATTTCCTCGTCCATTAATTGTTTCAAATTATTTTGTAGGATTTTTACCTGTGTTATTAGAGTATTATCTTTTGGATTTTTCCCCAAATCTTTCTCCTTCATTTCTATCTCTTTTTTCAACTTCTCTATTTTTTCCTGTTTATCCCTTCTATGTCTACTTTTCTGCTGTATATACAACCCTCGCATAAAGGCTTTACTGGCATCCCAGACAGATGTTATATCTATCTCCGGCATTGTATTAATTTGAAAAAATTCTTTAACCAATTCTTTTAATTTTTGAACAAAGATCTCATCGTCCAATAGCCTATCGTCCATTCGCCATCTTTTAATATTTCTCCTCTCTTCCTTGATCTTTAACATTACCGGGTTATGGTCGGTCACTGATTTTGCCATTACCTCACATTTCTCTACTAATGTTGATAGCTCAGTGGAGATCCAAATCAAATCTATCCTAGAGGCTGACTTCTTGGCCTCAGAATAATATGTGAATTTCCTCTCCATTGGATGTTTAAGCCTCCAAATGTCACTTAGCTCATAATTGTCGATTATCTGGAAGAAGATCTTAGGCAACTTACCTCCTTTCCTAGTATCGCTTGTTCTATCAATATTGGGCATTACAACACCGTTAAAATCTCCTGCCAAGATTATTTCGTCCCCATCAACCACCTCATTTAATATTTGCTCAATTTTCCGAAAAAAGCCAGATTTACAGCCATTTGGCGCATATATGTTTATCACCATTATTTTCCCTTTGGGTGTGTAGATTCTTACCCCTACCACCCTCCCCTCTTCATCCTGGAATACCTTCTCTGACTTTAGATTCCCTTTTACATACGTTACTACTCCTCTCTTTTTCTTCTTCTTATCAGCCGATATGTAATCCAACCCCAATCGTTCATTCTTTAAGACCCTTTCATGCTTTCTAGTAACATGCGTTTCTTGTAAACAGATCACGTTCCAGTTCCCTTTTTTTAATACATGTTCTACTCTATTTCTTTTTCGCTTACAATTTAACCCATTTATGTTCCATGACACGATATTTAATTCCATAATTATACAACAGATGTTATTGTTATTATTGTTATATATAATCCAATATACACGTGCCTATCTGTACGTGTATCTATTCCTCTTAATAAATTATCTCCTTTTTCTTAATATAATCGAATTTTATTATCATAATAAGAAGAAATATAAGGAAAATCACTACAAGACTTCTGCTACTAGTAATTGTATTCAACTCATCACCGCTCCAATAGGTATGCGGTGCTTTCAAAAAAAAAGAAATCAGATTTTAGTGACTTATTACGTTTTCAATTCTCTTCCTCCCCTCCTTCACCCCCTCCCAACAGTTCCTTCCCTGCTCTCTCCAAAAAAGTTTCAGCGTCTTCAGCACTCTTTATTGTTTTTCTTCTATCTTTAAATGTAAATGTGAGACCTTCGGGAAACTCCCACACGTACCAAATTCCCTTCATTGTTAGGGCATCTGTCAACCTTTTATACCCCTGTCTTTTAAGTCTAAACCTCTTTGGAATCTCTTTAAAAATGGCAATAGACTTGCCCTCTATCACCAGAGGTTCCTGTTTCTTTCTTTGGAGAATTTTATCTTTTAACAATCCAGAGTTTAGGAAAACCAGGCAGTCCCCGGGACCTTTGAATTTCTTGGATCGATCACCCCTTATTCGATAAATTTTGTCGACATCCAACATCAGATCGTCCTCTTTAACACGGAGCCATTCCGCCAATTCCTTAAGTAACTTCTCCTCGATCTTTTCCCCCTGCTTTTCCGGTACGCCTCTTAATCTCAAAATCAGTTCTTTTTGCCTCATCTCTACTAAGGCAAGCTGGTCCGCCAATTCCTCCTGCATCTTTAACAGATCCCTTCTCTCTTTATCATTCCGCTCTTGAGTTTTTCTCAAGTCTCTGCTCTCAGTTGTCAGTTTGCTTATATTGTCCTCTTGGTTATTAACTTTGGCGTTCAACTCTTTCACGGCTTTCTCCATTTCCTTACTTTTGCCAAAAAGTTCTTTAATTTGGCCCGTCAGCTCGGAGATTACTTTGGAATTGTTTTCCAGCTTGCTCTCCACAGAGTCTAATTTTTCATTTAGAGTCTTATTTATCTCGACAATCAGAGTCTTATTCATCTCGGTCATCAATTCCTTGACGTCTCCTAATGGGTCATTATCATTCGCGAGGGATTGGCGTCTTCCGGCCACTGTCGCTGCTCTAGTTTTAGATCCCATGTTCTTACGTCTCTTCCCACTTTTAAAATTCCCCTGCACAGGTATCCACTGTTTCCTCAAGTTCTCCGTAATGTCTTTTGCAGAGCCTCACTCCTTTCTTTGTGGGAGTCTCCTCAGTGAGGGCTCTAGTGTGTCATTGGTTTTAAGCTAAGGTTTTAAGCAAAAGCGATCAAACTTAGCCAAGTTTGAAAATAAAGTTCAAAATTGAGAGATCCTGGGCTCAGTTGCCTCCTACAGGGGATGTAGAGGGTCGCAAATAAAGGCTCAGAGCGTGGTAAGAAGCCAGGGTGTCATTAAAATGCTTAGCCACCAGATGTCACTCCTTCCCAGTTCTCAAAGTTTTTCAACTTCCTTGAAGATGACGGAAGTTTGTTCAGGCAGCTTCGCAAAAGCAGAACATCGCCATTTTCTTCAAATTTGATCTAAGACACCCCCTTCTTCCCTTCCTCACCTTTCCCCCTCTCTTCGCCACGTCCTTCTCTCCCCAAAGCGGGTATTTAACCTCTCCACCTCCTCGCCTCTCCTCCCCTCTTCGCAGGCACCGTAATATGTCACCAGTCCCAATCGAGTCCAATCGAGTAGCGCTGTCTCCGTGTCTTTCAATTTCTCAGGCTACGTTTTAAAGACGCTCTGTAGCGTTCAGCACTCAGTCTTTCTATGTCTCAAATTGTGATACTTTCTTTCTAATCGCTTTTTAGTCACAAGCTGTTGTAACTGCCGTTCCCCAGCCGATGATACAGTGTTTCGCCGACTTTCCTCCCGCCCCCCCCCCCGGCGCTTCTCTGTCTGGTCTTAAGGCAGCGCTTTCGATGCCGCTCAACTCCTCCTTTTAACAACCGATAATTTTTAGGTCTCCTTTCTTCTTCACGGGGGGGAATTCCCTTTCAATAATCTCTAAGTCGGTGAGCTCTGGGCGCTTACCGGGCAAGTCTTCGGCGTCTCGATAATGGCGTCCGTAGTTAGAAGCTAGACTCCTCTCCGCTGCCTCCACTAATAGTGCCGGCTGCGGAGTTCCGTCTCTCTTGCCGCTTTTCTTTTTTTCTGACGAAAACCCCGTGCTTTCGTCGTTCTGAGGGGGTCTTTGACGCTAGCACCCCTCTCCAAACGCCACTATCCTTTTAGTAAGTTGAGCTCGGCGGAGCTCCAAGTTTTCGTGACTCGCTCTCAGGGCGCCCTCACCGGAAGTCATCAGTTGGATATCATCTAGTATTCGTGGCTGAGCAAGCAGATAACTTACCATCAGGTAGATCGTTCTTGAAGGCCTCTTTAGATTATCTTGTGTGTTGCTCTAAGCTGCTACTTTAAATGAATTCAAATCTCCTTGAGCTGCACCCAAGGGTACTAAAGAAGCTTGCAAATGTAATCTTGGAGCCTCTGTCTATAATCTGAAGAATTATTGGAGAACAGATAAGGTCCCTACGGACAACATTTGCTCCATGATTCTATGAGAGCAAGGCAGTAGAGACTGGTCTGTTAGGGCAAATGGGGCTCTGTACCACCAACCTCGGGGGACGTGGGTGGCGCTGTGGTCTAAACCACAGAGCCTAGGGTTTGCCGATCAGAAGGTCAGCGGTTCGAATCCCTGCGACGGGGTGAGCTCCCGTTGTTTGGTCCCAGCTCCTGCCCACCTAGCAGTTTGAAAGCATGTCAAAGTGCAAGTAGATAAATAGGGGAAGGTAAACGGCGTTTCCTTGCTCTGTTCTGGTTCTCCAGAAGTGGCTTAGTCATGCTGGCCACATGACCCAGAA
>NC_142582.1:20178221-20228221 GCF_965207765.1 Zootoca vivipara | reverse complement strand
TACTAATTTACTACAAAGTGCACCACAGAGCAAAACACTTTGTAATATTATTATAATTGACAGGATGTTGAACCGCCATCTGCTGGAGCATCTGCAGTTCCAAGACCCGGCCAAGGTAATAGCTCTGTAAAAACTGCTGCTTTTCGTGAAGAAAACTGTATTTGCACCATTTTATTTTCATTCCAAGAGGCTTGGAATATTTCAGAACACAGGCCCACCTCAAATGAAATCTGTTCCTAAACAGGAGTTTAATTTGGGGGAGAGATGATGGTGCTATCTGATTTTTTAAAGAAGTATATTTAGTAGCGGGCCAACTTCTTGAGCCAATTAGAGCCATGTTGTCCCCTCGGCCAGCTCACTGGGATCAGCAGTCATTTGCGGGGAGAGAAGGAAGCATGCAGGAAGAGGGCAGGAGGTTGATTCTCTTTCACTAGTAGATATGGAGGATCCATGGAGATGGTGGGCAGAAATACCTAGAGGTCTTCACATCTGCTTGGGCCTCAGAATGAAGAGCAGGGTGAGTTTATTGTCTCCTAGCTTGACCTAGTGGCATGTGGGGGCAGCAGGCCTAGTCCATCTTAAGACATCAGCACCACACCTTTGAACTGTGACCAGCCATACCCTCCAGAGGGCAGAAGTACCCATGCGTTTGTGGTGGCGGTGATTTCATATTTTGGTTCCAAAACACAATTTATGTGCTTACAGTTCTGGATATATATATATTTCCTGGTCAGAAAGGTTTGATTGCTTGCAGCAGCAGCAGCACACTTGATCTTCCAGCTCCTTTTGTATCTTTCTTTACCGTAATTAGTCTTTCTGGTTTGGCTTTTGTTCCCATTTCGTGAGGATATGGCCGACTCAGTGAGACGGGAGGCAAAGTAGAAATGAAATACTTTTTTTTATACCGTATCTGAAGATTTTGTTGGCTTCATCAACACGTGTGAGAGGTTGCACGTATTTCATTTGAGGGATGGACTATGTGACAGTTTGCAAGTGCTTCATATCTATCTTTAACTTTACGCTATGCCATGCACGAGGACTTGCTAGAAGACAGTGAAATTGATTTTACTGCAAAAGGAATTGTATTCTCCCCACCATCACTGGACCAGAAACACAAAGATGTGAGAAACCTGGATTCTCATACGAAATGTATCCTGCAGGCGTTGGAAGACACAATCTTGAGGCACTTGGGATTACAAGTCAGGGAAAGTGTGTGCAAAAAGAAGATAGATAAAAATGCATATAGTAGTAACATGTACTGTATACTGAAAAGGCCCAAAGTATTCACAATTGCAGAGGGCTTTAATGCTGATGGTCGCTGAGTCATAGAACTGAACTGAAATGAGCCACTAGATCTAGATATAACAGAAGATATGGGGTGTGGAAGTGGGTCAGGGGTGGGGAAAATAATGTTGCCTTAGTATTAATATTTTTTTTTCCAGCTGAGTGCATGATTCTCTAGTGAAAGAAAGGGGCTGAAGCCGTTGAGTTGTATTTTGAGTTGTGAAGATCTTCAGGAAAAGAAAGCTCTTAGTTTTGGGCTGTCAAGATTGTCCCACTACGTGTTGTTACTGTTGTTACCCTGCATCCAAAATTGAGAGAATGAATTACAGCTTTTTCAGCAGAAAGGTTCTAGATGCAGTGGTACACCACTGAAGCCTGCAAATCAAAATAAGTAGCTAGTCAATAAGAAGTGTGCATGCAATCTTCAGGTTGGAGCCTGCCAAGGAACCATTATCTTGGTCTTGTCCTGAACATTTTTCAAGTGGGTCAGTCATGTCTGTTCCCCAGTCAGGACCATCAAAAACTACAGGATCAAGGTCAGATCAGAGCGGCACCATCAGCATATTGATAGCATCTTAAGGCCTACTTCAGTACTCATTAAACGTAAAGGTAAAGTGACCCCTGACCATTAGGTCCAGTCATGACCGACTCTGGGGTTGCTGCGCTCATCTCGCTTTATTGGCCGGGGGAGCTGGTGTACAGCTTCCAGGTCATGTGGCCAGCATGACAAAGCTGCTTCTGGCGAACCAGAGCAGCACAGGGAAACGCCGTTCACCTTCCCGCTGTAGTGGTACCTATTTATCTACTTGCACTTTGACGTCCTTTTGAGCGGCTAGGTTGGCAGGAGCTGGGACCAAGCAACGGGAGCTCACCCCGTTGCGGGGATTCGAACCGCCAACCTTCTGATCAGCAAGCCCTAGGCTCTGTAGTTTAACCCACAGCGCCACCCGCGCCCCGATAGCATTGATAGCATCTTAAGGCCTACTTCAGTACTCATTAGCTATGGCAAATTCCCACAGAGTCAAAGGCAGTACTATGTATGTGAGAAGGATTTAACAAGACTCACAATTCCCTTTGGGCTTGAACTACTCTTATGACACACAACTCATTCCTAACTAGGTGTCTGTTCTTTTTGCACACCTATTCAACTCTTTCCAACAGAAGCCTAGCCATGAACCAGTGAAAGTGGTGCATGCAAACACCCACCCCGTTGCATATTTCCCTATTGGAAAATGCAAATCTTTAGTAAATTGTAATGTAGTATAAAGGAACAAAATTGTGTGGGACTTGTGCAAAATAACTGTGGTTCTTAATAGCCTGAGAATGACTGAATGGTGTGATAATGCTTGAAAAATTAATAAGTGGCCTCGAGGTCATTTTGTTTACGTTCTAAGATAATTTAATTTGTTTACATTCTAATCTAGATTAACTGGTCCTTTATGCTAGTTAGAGAATGCTGAGAGACACAATTAAACTGTTTTATTAATGCCATTCAAGTGAGAGCCACTTCTGAGGGAGTTTAAAAACCAGATGGTAGGCTCAAATTACAAGAAAGGGTCTATCTGAGAACTCAGATCTACGCATTGTTGCACTTCAGCTGGTTTGTGTGCGGTTGGGTGGGTGTGGTGTAGCCTTTGCAAATGCTTCCCTTACCTTGGTTAACTTACAATATTGCCAGGTCTTGAGTCATTTTGGTACAATAAGCGTTAATGTGTGGCTTTTCTGTCAGAAATTCGTCATCGGACCCCAGTGCGAGGCAACGTGTCTCCCCTGACCCCTGCTTCACCAAAACAGGGATCTCCAAAAGGACCAAGCCCAGCGCCTCCAACTCCTGGCTTGCAGAGAGAGATTTCGGCACCGGGCGGACCTCCTGAGAGATCTATTACATCACCCTTGCAGCCAAATGTGTTACCAAGACATCCCGGGTCCCGTGCCACTTCAGTGCCTGGAATGGGTAAACAGAGCACTTAATGTTGTTTACAGTTTATATTATTTTCTCTGGTTACCAATAAAACAGGCCATTTTCAGACAGTATGGAAATGGCATTTTGTTTGGAAGTAGAGGGGCCGTTATCTGATTAAGCAGGAGTTCCATATTCAATTAGCCATAACTCTTTACAGCTGGCACCTTATGATACTGAAACCTATTGCCTGAGCTCATTTAACTGTTATGGCTTCTTTGTTTAAATGGTAATAAAACTTTGCAGTATTCTGTAGTCAACAATATAGCATACCTTTTTATGTTCTTGGTTTAGTCAAGCCTCCAGACTTAGATAAATCAGGTATATAAGAAAACACTTTTGGAATTCATTCATGGTTCTTACAAAGCCCTGGACATATTTTTTAACTTTCATTGTGACATTTATTCAAATGCTTAGTCTAAGCCCTCCCCCCAAAAGTTCACGCTGCAAAGATTAAAACATAAAATATTTAATAACTAAAGAGGTTTCGTATTAGGTAGCAGAGCTTTCTGAAGTAGAAAGCTGATGAACAAGGGACGGGGGAGAGTTAACATCAGTTACCTTGTTGAAACATTTTACTTCTAATTTGTATCTGCTGAAACTACCAGCTAAACTCAGAAGCACTTTAAACCTTTTTCATTGCTGGATTGATTTTCTGTTTTACAGATGTACTTTTCAGTTCAGTTGTGTATGGGGTGGTAAAAGTCTGTAGTGAGCGAACTCTTAATGAAAAAATTATTCATGTGTGCCCAGTGTGTCATTTTGTGCCTCCTTCCCACTTTCCTTTGCCTCCAATCTCTTAGGGTTGAAATTACAGATAAGAGGGTCAGATTCTGAGAGAAGGTCGGAGCTGCCTTTTTTACTCAGCTTGTGTCTAATTTGCTGCTTTCCCTTGCATTAAAATGATTACCTATTTGGAGTTCCCTCTTCAACTGCAAACCCTGGTGTAATAATAATAATAATAATAATAATAATACCCCGCCCATCTGGCTGGGTTTCCCCCGCCACCCTGGGCGGCTTCCAACAAAATATTAAAATACATTGGTCTGTTAAACATTAAAAGCTTCCCTAAACAGGGCTGTCTTCTAAAAGTCTGGCAGATGTTTTTCTCTTGCGTTAGGGATGGAGAGAACAAGGGACTTCTGACCTTGCAGCAGTCTGATCAATCCTGACCATTGCTATGTTGGCTTAGGCTGAGTTGGAGTCTTGGGTTCCAAGGGAGGAGCAGGCTACTAGATACAGCTGTATAGTACCTTGGTTTTTGAACAGCTTAGTTCTTGAACGTTTTGGCTCCCGAATGCCGCAAACCCGGAAGTGAGTGTTTCGGTTTGTGAACTATTTTTGGAAGCCAATCAGAAGCCACACCTTGGTTTTTGAACATTTTCGGAAGTTGGACAGACTTCCAGAATGGATTCCGTTCAAAAACCTAGGTACGACTGTGATGCATGAGAGGGCCTTACTTCATCCTGAATGACCATGTGCATTTTAGAGTGCTCAGCGTAGCAGTTGCATGTAGGACTCTCAGGCAACAGGATGGCTGATAACATTTCTGTGTGGAATCTCTTCACACCTGCCTCCCAAAGTTCAGAAGGGTGTGGATTATGACTACAGTTTTGTATTAAAATTTTGATCTTGCAGTGCAGGAGTTTGCCGGTCTCAGGCAAATATGAGGGCTATGTAGCTTTTGGGAGGAAAAAAATAGTATTGCACACTTTGAGGCAAGGGCTAGATGTTTGGTTCATTACTCATGTTTAAAACTGTAATTAATGTTGGTTACTTATTTTAATTAAGAGTTATTGGCAAATGTGGCAATTTTTAACCATAACATGTTAATTAAGAAACAAGCGCTTTCTGTTAATTCAGTTCTGTAGCATACAGTTAAAAGTCATGACAAACTTTGGAGGTTTATTGTTGGTGCACGAATTTCAGTGTATTTCCATGTAGTCTTTCAAGTGCAACTTACTTAGAAGTTCCAAGCAACATGATAGAATATAAAAGTCAAGTTTCTTGCTATGCAGATTTCTTCCTGTCTTGTGAGAAACATCAGCCGAAGTGCATATGACTGCACTTAATTATCTTTAAACTGGAAAAGATAATTCATTTTTTCATTACATTATACTTTGTGGAAGAGAATCAATTTAACATGTATTACCACAGAGCTTCCATATGTCTAAAAATTAATAACCAGCAGGTAGTTGAGAGTTTGCCAAGCTTTGCAGAAATGGCCAGTCTGCCCACAATGATTGCTTTTGATGTTCATATTAATTACTCTTGTCCATATCAGCATGAGGAATAAGATGCGTGGTTTGAGAATTGTTAGTGTGCCAAGTAATTGGAGAGGTTCTTGGGGCACATGGTCTTAGGTTTCAGGCTTCTTTAAGATTAGTGAGGCAGCCCTTTTACCAGGGGCCCTATGGTTGTTTTGAACTGAGATTGCCTCCAAAGTGTGCATGCTTACGGTAATAATACTGAAAATATTTATATGTGACATTGGATTGTTTTGCATGTAATGTTTTTTTAAAAATCAGTTTTTTTTCCAGTCCAAGGCTCTCTTATTTGTAATGGTGTTCCCTTTAAATGTAATTGGTTTAAAGTAATTGTGTAGGTCATGTATTTAATTGTGCAAAATGTGTATATGTTTGCATCCGAAACCTCCAGGTATAGGGCAGTACAGTCGTACCTTAGATCCAGAATGCCTTGGTACTTCGACATTTTGGCTCCCAAACGCTGCAAACCTGGAAGTGAGTGTTCCGGTTTGCAAACATTCTTTGGAACCCAAATGTCTGACAGGGCTTCTGTGGCTTCCGATTGGCTGCAGGAGCTTTCTACAGCCAATCAGAAGCTGTCCTTTGGTTTCCGAACGTTTTGGAAGTCAAACGGACTTCCAGAATGGATTGTGTTCATCTTCCAAGGTACAACTGTATATAAATTCAATAAATAATAATAATATCTTAAATGTTTGATAATTAGGATAGAACTGAAAGCTTAATGAATGTTGCAGTATCCAACTCCCAATTTGCCACACTTTTAAAAGTAGGGTGAGAAATCTGTGGCCGCTCCAATCTTCCATGCTGGCTGGTGTTGATGGTGTCCACCAATATCTGGAGCATCATATGTCCTATGGTACTGAGAGAATTTGAGCACACAGAATTATTATTTTTTGCTGGGGTGGGGGCGGAGTGGGGGAGAAGGAACAAAATATATATATAATATGTGCAAGTGTTCTAAACCTCATATAGAGTGGTACCTCGCAAGATGAATGCCCTGCAAGACGAATTTTCCGCAAGACGAATGCGTCTTGCGATCTGATGGTGACTCGCAAGACAAATTCGTTTTGCGAAAAATTCGCCTTGCAAATTGCGGTTTCCCATAGGAATACATTGAAATTTAATGTGTTCCTATGGGCAAAAAAAAAAAAGAAATTTCAATGCATTCCTATGGGTAACCGCGATTCGGCAGACGAATTTTTCGCAAAACGAATTGCCTCGTGGAACGAATTAAATTCGTCTTGCGAGGCAGCACTGTACAATATCATGATATAGATACGAACTGTTGGAATGTCTGTCGTAGGCCTGGTTTGCCCTTAATGCTAGACCATGGTTGATTTAGCAAACAACAGGTTAACTGCAAGTGATCAAGCAAACCTTACTTCGTTTCTTCAAAGCTTGAATTGTTTTTTTGGCTGCTCTTGCTTTGCGCCTTTGGTGAGCAATGAGGGCGAGGTAGTCCAACGAACCATGATTAAGCAAAGGTGCTCTCACATAATGCCACATCATTTAAGGGTTTGTAAGCCAACAACAAGCCATAGCTTCATGCTGTAATTTGTTGGCAGTAAGCAAACTATAGTTAAGATGCTGTGCAGCAAGGTTCACACATTGCAAAACGATGGTTTATGTGAATCAGGCCATAATGATTGAAGCCAGAGAGCCTTCTCTCCTCCCTGTGTGTTTCAGGGACCTCTCCATACAACCATGATGTGCCCTCCATGCCAGGTAGTTTAGGCTGAGAGAGTGGCTAGCCTTAAGGCCACCCGTTGAGCTTCATGATGAGTACGGATTTGAACCTTGGTTTCCCTGGTGCTAGTCAACATTCCAACCACCGTCCCATGCTAGTTCTCTATTGCATTAAGAACATCCAAAAGTAATACAATAGTCTCAACAGTGTTCATGTCCCTAGAAAAAGTGTAGGTTGCAATCCTATACAAACTTACCTGGGAGTAAGTCACATTGAATTCTGTGGGACTTACTTGTGAGTAGAAGTGTATAGGGTTGTGCTCAGTGTAGACAGACACCTGGCTTTGTCTCAAATAACAAATCTAAAATTTGACTGAGGTCCTAAATCGAGGCTAAAAAGTAGGTTTTGCATGCTCCGTGGTTGAGTTGGAGGGAACCAAAAATAACTTGTAGATTGCTAAGTGACAAATCCAGTATGTTTCAGGGAATGTGTATATCAGGCAAAACTGAGAGTACGGCATACCTAATTCAAGGGAAAGAAGCTTCAGGGCAATAGCATTGCTGTAAACAGCTATCAAAGGAGGCAAAAAACCTTCCAAATCTGTCTTCACAGAAGGGGACAATTTCCCTGTTACATATGGTATTTTCATTTGCAAGAAAAATAACCCTGAGGAACTGACATACGGAATTAAATCTGATAATGGGGTTGAAATGCACAAGAATATAATGCTAATTGCTAATACATGTTAGGGTGCTTTATTCCATTTTGTATCATACAGATTGGAAGCAAATGTCCTTATTCCTGGTTAATAAGTCAGTAGGTTGCTATCAATCCCATTTTGGTCTTCCAGGTCTTCATCCTCCAGGACCTCCGTTGGCAAGACCTATTCTTCCTCGAGAAAGGGGAGCATTGGATAGAGTTGTTGAATACTTAGTTGGAGATGGTCCACAGAACAGGTTAAACGTTACTTATTATGTTAAGTTCTGAAGTTATAACTCTTGAGTTGCTTCTCAGGTTTCCTGCGGTTTCTTCTTTACATCACTCTGGTAATTGCGGAAACCCAAACCCAGATGGGAGGAGCCCACGCTATGGCTTTTCCTCTTGGTAGCATTGCTCCTTCCAGAAAGAGGGGCATGTAATAAATGTGACGTGAAAAGGAACACTTACAATGCAATCCTATACATGTCTACTTAGAAATAAGGCTCACCAGGTTCAGTGGAACTTACTCCCACGTGAGCGAGTATAAGATTGTAGCCATACTGTAGTTTTCTAATACCGGTAACTGATGTGAACTCTTGTGCTGGTGCAGTCATTGTTCAGAGAATCTTAATCACCACACTTTTAATTGTCTGTCAATTAAAGTGCCTTTCTGACAGTTCTTGGAATAAAATCAGTTATATAAAGCATTGTTTTATTGGAGGAGGTATTTGTAGCTGCTATTATCATTATTATCATTCACCCAACCTTTGCCCTCAGGTCCCAGGGTGGGTTAGAGCATTTAAAAAAACAATATTAAAAACTGCTTAAAACAACTTACAATCACAAAAATAAAGCGGATCCTAAAAATACGCACCTCAGGTGTCAAAAGCCAGGTTAATGTCTTCAGCATTCCCCAGAAGCTGTACAGTGAAGGTACCAGACGAAGCTTTGTAGGGAGGGAATTTTACAGCTTAGCGCCCCCCCCCCCGAGAATGCCTTTGCTGGGCCACAACCACCCTTCTCTAAGGGTGAAGGAACTACCAAGAGGGCCCTCACTGCCGATCGCAGCACCTGAGACAGTCTGTGGGGAAGGAGGCGGTCTTTCAGATATTTGAGTCCTAAGTTGTTCAGGGCTTTTCAGATGTTCTGCCTCCTATTTTTTCTTCTTCAATTACTTTGCCTCGTTTTGAATCTTACCAACTTGACCTAGCTGTAATTTGAATTCAAATTGATGGTGCTTTAAACCAAATAGCCAAAATCTTTTTGAGTCTGAAGTGGCTGAGTCACAGTGTGGTTAAAAATACTCAGATGGCAGCTTTTAAATTTGCAGTAATTTGGTATGTTTGTGAGAATAAATTTATAATAGGGTTACACTCTCAGGTGCCTGCCTGCAGGCTAAACACATTGTGGGGTGCAGCGAGGAAGCCTGGGCTCCCCTTTTCTGATGTTGCACCGGGCGAGGCTACATCATGTCCAAAGGGGCATTAGCGGTCCACTTCCCTGCTCCATGCATTTAAACTGCATGTGGGAGGTGAATATGTGTAAAAGGGCTTGTGCCATTTTAATTCTGAATTTCAGTGCCCCCTTTCTGGTGTGCAAGTCCTGTTGAAGTGATCCAGTAGTACGACTAAATTATATTAATGACTAAAATTAAATGGCTAAACCAATGTTTTTAACCTCTGATCTCATCTTCTTTAGATATGCACTTATATGCCAACAGTGTTCCTCACATAATGGAATGGCTTTGAAGGAGGAATTTGAATATATCGGTAAGAACAAATGCATATATTCTGCTGCTTGAAAAAGCCTCCTGTCTCCCTGGCCACTATTGCCCGTTCAGGCATTTACAGAACGTAATATATTAGTTCTTGTTTAACTCTGTATCGGAGTGTGTCCTAAAAGTGCCAGAGCCATTAAAATCACTAAGCTTTAAGTACTCATAACTCTTTTTTTGTATTCAATTTTGTGTACTTAAAATATGTTATGGTATTCATGTGTGTATACCTTTTAGAATCCATTATCCTTAAAAAAAAGTTCTGTAATATGCAGGTCAAGGAACATGTGTGCAAAAGTGAGCTGTAGAAATAAGCTGCTTTCTCTGCATGCTTTTAAGATTGCACTTGGCTAAGAAACTGCACCCTAATAGGTCTTGTGTTTTTGTTTTTGTTTTTAAATCTGGACCCTCACTTTATCAGAACTTCAACAAAAATTTATCGTAACAGGAAAACCTGTGGGAGACATTGGAGATGAAGTGGGAACAAACTCCTGGGGCTATTCTTGAGTTTTACGGCTGACAATAACTTAAGACAGGCACAGCTCTTCATTGAACACAGATGTTGATTTTGCCGCCTCTCGGCAAACAAAAATCAATCTGCAAGTAATGTGAGAGAAATTATCTCAGGACATTTGGGTGTGTCTTCCCATTGGCTCTTGACCCTGAGAGGCAGCTTAACCCATTCATTTCATGTGTTCTTATATTATCAGAGGGCTAAAACATTTACTGTTCAAGCTCTGTATTACTCATGTGTGGTCAAAGTTTGGTTGAATCTCTCCTGAACAGCTCTCCCCTGCCCACCACCCCCAGCTAAATTGATCTCGATTCATGAGGCAGTAGCCATACTGCATATAAATAACAGAAAGTTTATACTGGATACGTAGCCTAAATTTTATAGGCTGTTGTTTGCCTGAGTGTTGTGACACTTTGATTTGTGCCTGCATGAGGGAGAGAGCTTTTAAGCCCTTTTCCAGAAGTATACTGTGGGACGCTTCTTTCTCTCTCCCTTCCCTCTCCGGTTGCTATGTAAACTGTTACATCTGCCTATAGAAACCCACAATGTGCAATAGCAATTCTTGGAAACGGATTCCAATTTTTGTAACACCAGTGACTTTGATCCTTAAATTTGCCTGTTCAAAATTCGCATGCATAGATTGCCCCCCTCCCCATTCATACATGCACTAAAATGACCTGCAAAGAAAACAGAATGGGTTCATGTGCTCTCTGTTGAAGTGGTGATTCTTCATACTTCAGCCAATGGCGCAGGGTTGGCAAGGAAGAAAGCAGTTTTTCTGAATATTTTCTCTTTCAGAATACAAATTCTCAACTGACTTGAGTCCGTTACAAAGAGTGATGCAAATCATTTGAGTGAGAAACAAAATCTCACTCCCGTTTTTGAATGTTCACTTAAAAGTCAAGGGTCATATCCAACACTGCTGTCCTGCTCAGTGGAACCTCTCCTCTTCTGCAATCCCCAATATGTCTTCAAAATCTGCTCCAGAGAGCTGGAGGACTCCTGGAGCATTTGGGGGGGGGGCGGCATGGGGAGAGGAAGGAAGAGTTCTGTCACACAAGCAGAATTATGCTCACACAACATTGGATACAACCCATGAAATGCAAGTTAGAGAGGTCACGCCTTTCTTTTTTTGCACTTCTGACCATAGTTAAAATATAGTTAAAGATGGATCAATGCACTTGTCCTGTGAAGCTTTCACTGCTTAAGACCTAGGCTCCCAAACTCAGGGGAACACCCCGTCATGCCGGGTTGCTATCTGTCTCTTTCCCCCCTGATAGGGATTTTTAGCACGGCATTCTTCCCAAATTTGTGGATTGAGGTAAGCAAAGAACAAGCAGTGTTTGCAAGGCTTGCAAGGAACAGGTGATAGTTGCTGTTGCCAAAGGAGTCATGAACCAAGCACCAGGTGTTTGGGCCTATCCCTCTCTCCCTCTTCAGTGTTGTTGGTGGGTCGCAAAGCATATCCAACCTCACCAGCATTCCCTACAACACAACTTCCACATGGTAAAATAAATTACAGCTGCAGCAGCCTGTATGTTTCCCCCCCTGTACCTTTCTTTCACCAAGGCTGGAGCCAGTGGGAGGCAGAAGTGAGGAGTACTACTGATAAAAATGTGAGGATAAAATAGGGAGGAGGATAACCATGTACACTGCCTTGAGCTCCTTGGAGGAAAGGAAGGCTGCAGAAGTTGCAATAATAAAAAAGAGAAATGTTGCCTTAAACGTATAGCTTCTCCAGTCTTTTTTGCCTCGTGAAAGAAAAGAACATTCACATAGATTTTTGAGCAGAAGACCCAAATTATAACCCTCCTAGTGGTGCAGGAATGGAACTTCTAACACTTTTGCAAAGCTAAGCAGGCTCCCGTATGTTTTCAAATTGGATGGGGAACTGTGTGTTGAGATTCCTGCATTGCAGGGGGTTGGACTAGATGACCCTTGGGGTCCCTTCCAACTCTACAGTTCTCTGGAAAAACTGCATCAGAAATTTCAAATCCGAGAAAAGACTTGCCCTGCTGTAAGAAAGCAACTCTTCTTTGTTTGTTGTTGTCATTGATAATGGGAGAAGGTGAGAGTATGCAGTGCCGCTTCTACAAAAATCAGTTTGGTGTTCTTCCTTTCCAAGTTAATGCTTTAGAGTCTTGCAGCCATTGCATTGTTAGCACATTAAGGTTCAGTGAGCTAACTGGATACACTTGTATTAAACCTTTGTGCAGCATTTAGGTGTGCCTACTGCTTTTTCCTGAATCCTGCAAGAAAAACAAGACCTCAAGCTCCACGACTTCCAGATTTCAGTGCCGAAAAGAAGCAGCCTACAGAGGCACAGAGCACGACTGAACCTCTGCAGTTGGGGGAAGAAAAGTTAGAAGAGAATCAAATGGCTGAAGGTGTGCATAGAGTTCTCTACATTTGCCAGAAAATGTAATTAGGGCAATTGGATTGGAATCATTTTGCTTTTCCTTTCAGTGCTGTTTATTCAATCTTGCCAGTGGATGTTCGCTATATATGAAAGAAAGCGTGTTGCTCATAGTCAAAAGCAACCACGATACTATATCTCATGTGCAGAAAATCTTTTTTCATCTTGATTTTCTAAGAATAGGATGATCTTGGGTCATCCTATAGTATATTTTGCTTTGTTGGTTTTTCAAAGTTGGCTGCCAAGAATGTTTTTAGTTAGTCCCCCTCCCCCAGCTGTAGTAGAATCCAAACTTAATTCACTTTCTTTTTGTAAAATAGATTCTTTCCATCCTATCTAGCAAGACTATCGGTCTCTTAAATTTTCTTTGTTTACAAAGCCCTGGTTCTTCTACTTTTTTTTGCTTTTTTAGTATCAATATTAGCATTTACACTGTGTAATTAAAGGATTTGGATCACAGAACGGTTAGATTTCATTGTTTTCCCCAGGTCATTGGGTTGAGGTGGGGTTTAAGTTCCTGCCTTTGTTCGTAAAGCTGGTTTTGCTGTTTTCCCCAGGGCAGGAAAATCTAGTAAAACTGACTGGGCTTTTTTTTAAAAAAAATAAAAAAATAATAATGGGTAGTTCAAAGACAAATTGTCAACTTTAATTTAAGAAAGTTCCTTTTGAGATGGTTTATAGGCTTGAAAATACAGTAAGCATCTTGTGTTCAGCTAACAAAAGCATGCCGCATTCTAAGAACATAGCTTTGACTATCACTCTGCATTTATTTCCTTAAAAGTATTCTGTTATATGTAAAAGCATCTTTTTGTAGATGGCTCTAAACAGAGAACTTCCTTGAGAGCATATCCAGAAATGATCATACTACCAAGTGCTCTTAGATGAACAAATATGGCATGTAATGCCCATGTGTGACAAGGTTTATGGTGGGAAACCTTTGTAACCTACAATTTGATGCAAACTGTTATCAATTTCCCTTTTATTTTTTATAACCCTTTCTGCCTGGTAACAGGTCTCCAAGGCTACCCGTAATAAAAGAAAGCAAAACAAAGCACAGTGTATCCGGATTTTTACCTTCCATGAACAAAAGAGCAATCTTAATAGAGGGATCTGACTAGGAGAAGGCGGGAGGATGTGGAGGAAGGGGGGGGGGAGGAATCAAAATTCCATTGTCTCATTTGGGGTGATTTCTCCCTTCCCACTGCAGCTCTGTATGACACAGCCCACCATTTACTGTACACCTTCCTGATGTCTTCAGAGAGGCTTTTCAAGGGCTACAGAGGGGAGGAGGGAAAGGAAGGATCAGTTGTGTGAACTTGACATTCCACAAGCTGCTATTTTCCCCAGAAATTAATCACATGATCAGTGTAATCAAACCTTGTGTCTCATGCAGACCCTTTAGAAGAAGCCACCCAACCTACTGAGACAAACCAGGAAGATGACCAAGCTTTGACTATTGAAGACCAAAGCCGTGACGTAGTTTCGGCAGTGGCTGAAGAGCAACCAGGAAGCGAAGCCAAAACTGCCACCCCAGACTCTGAGTTTGCTGTTCCAACTTCCCAACGACAGGAACCACTAGCAGAAGAATAAAGTGCCTAATTATTTTTAGCTACGCTCTTTCAGCTGTTACTTTTTTGTCAGGTGGGCTGCTTTCAAAAGCTGCAGTGTCGCCACTCTCATGAGCTCAGACTGCCACTGTATGTTGAAGCTAAGTGTACTACGAGGTATTTTGTTGCAAGTGTGGGGGCAAGTTAAAGCACTTCAAAATGTGCCACTTAGCTGAAGTCTAACCCAAGCACAGGTATCCTTCCTTTTTTTGTTTTGCCTACTTTCTAAAAAAACAACCTAAAAATGCCTAAATGGAGTATTTTACATACAAGTGATTTAATATATAGTCTTATTTGGTTTTTGAACAAAGTGCTGTAAATAACTAAAAGGATGTGTAATTCTTGGTTTAGTAAACTTAGGTTTTTTTTGGGGGGGGTAATATTTAGGTATTGAATGACTTTTGAGTATCTAGATGTTTACAGGACAAAGGGTGCTTAGGTATTTATCATAAGCAGTACGAAAGTGTCAATACAACTAAAACTTAGTCACTCCTTACCCTTTTTTGTTTTCCTTTGAGAGAATGTAAGTTGTTAAAGGGTTGTCCAAAGTATGATATATCCTTTTGGGGCTATATGCACAGCAGATGAGCTAACAGCATGTGAAATAGAAAGCTAGTTTGTGTTTACATAAAGCGTAGGAATATCCGCACTTGACTGTACTTGAATACTGCGCATTATTTATACCTGTACAATAATGACTATAAAAGTGAATTTTGTGTATTTTGTTAAAGGAAAATAAAGACTGTAGCATTATGTACTTGTTTTGCATGTTCTTTTAAGGTTTAGACAGTCCAGATTCATGTACATGTTACTATTTTCATACAAGCATCTACCGTACTTTGATTTCTCTTTCTGAGTACTGGATTATTTCTTTGGCACTTAACCAGACCTTTTTAGGCTTGGTGAACCTTTCAAGCTTGGTGGTTTTCATAAAGCCTAAGAACTGGTCAGTGCATCAGCAGACTTCATTATGAACATATGCCTGGAGAATAGGCTGACAGCACATAATAGTAAAAAAATTCCTTCAGTAGCACCTTAAAGACCAAAATCTAAGAAGGTTTCTGTCCAGTCAGTGCCAGGTGTAAATCATTCAAGTTTCTTAATGAGAAGAACAGAATATAAGTATAATGAATAAGTATTGTGCTTGACTCTCATAATATGAAGGAATACTTGCTCCTTCAGACTTCATCTGGCACATGTGCTGAAGACTGTAGACAGAGCTCATCCAGCCAGTGGCAATTTCAAGGAGCAAGGATCCAGGCATGCTTGTTTGCTTGGTGTCCCACCTTCAAATGATATGCAAACTAGTTCCTGTCATTGAGCAACATCAAAGATGCTATCTATTTTTTTCTTTTCTTACTAAAGCGTGAGTTCTACTGGACTAATAACTCACTGGAAAACTTCTGCCTAGCAATATGTGTGTTTCAGTCAGCTTGGCTTCCTTCCAGCAGTAGCCCCTCCCATTCAGACCATGTGCTCTGGCAGAGAACATGGCCACACCCACAAACAAACTCACAATCAAGCCTCCACATAGCCCAGGCCGGGGGTAGGCAACCTCAGGCCCGTGGGTCGGATGCGGCACAATCGCCTTCTCAATCCGGCCCATAGCTGCCAAGTTAACCCTTTTTTAAGGGAAATTCCCTTATGCTGAATAGGCTTCCTCGTGAGAAAAGGGAAAACTTGGCAGCTATGATCCGGCCCATGGATGGTGCAGGGATCAGCTTGTTTTTACATGAGTAGAATGTGTCCTTTTCTTTAAAATGCATCTCTGGGTTATTTGTATGGCCTGCTTGGTGTTTTTACATGAGTAGAATGTGTCCTTTTCTTTAAAATGCATCTCTGGGTTATTTGTATGGCCTGCTTGGTGTTTTTACATGAGTAGAATGTGTCCTTTTCTTTAAAATGCATCTCTGGGTTATTTGTATGGCCTGCTTGGTGTTTTTACATGAGTAGAATGTGTCATTTTCTTTAAAATGCATCTCTGGGTTATTTGTGGGGCATAGGAATTCGTTCATTTCCCCCCAAAAAATATAGTCGGCCCACCACATGGTCTGAGGGACGGTGGACCTGCCCACGGCTGAAAAATGTTGCTGACCCCTGGCCCAGACAGGCAAGCAACCTTAATCCAAAAGAGACACGCTCACTCTTTTCAGTCTCTTTTACCAAGCTCTCGCCAACGCCCCTGTTTACGGGTCATTTTCATGAGCTCCCAGGGAATACAATAAACACAATCAGCTCCAGCCAGCATTGCCAAATGGTCAGGGATGATGGGAGTTGTAGTTCCAGCAACATCTGGAGGTTCCTCAGCCCTGTGCTTGGGGCTCTGGTCTGGGCTGTTGCCTCTTACTGCTTTGCCCCATCGGAGGTCCTGCGGGGAGGGGGAATACTGCTACTGAAAAATATTCTGTCCGCAGCTGCCAAGGGGGTAACCCCAGCTCTTGTTGTGCACTAGTGCAGGTTACAAACTTCAGTTAGAAGCCAATGGCTTGGAACAAACGGACTGATGCTTCTTCTCAGCATAAGCCATCCAAGGAAAGTATCACAAGTTTTAAAGGGTTTATGTATTTACTAAAACAAAAAACAAAGCCCACCAAATCAATTGGGATTGTGCATCCTTGAGAAAGTGGAGCACAGCTGAAAACAGCTGCCTAATTGGTTTGATGAAAATGGTCACTTGATCTTAGCCAAAAGGCCGAGAAGTGATAGTAGTAGTAGTAGTAGAAATAATAATAATAATAATAATAATAATAATAATAATAATAATAGCCACATAAAATAGGGGAAGGTAGTGATTCTTGGACTGTAAGGTCTCTAAACAAGAGCTATGTCACTTATACTTTATGTGCATCTGTTCAAGCAAAATACGGAATAGTAACATAAATCGTCATAATAGTATAAGTAGCAAGGAATCCCTGTAAGATTTATGCAATTATCTGAACTACAAACCCCTGTTTTTCCATCTTTACAGAGTGCATAGCAGCAGAAACACCAAAGTAGTAAATTATTATAGTGGTTAGACTCCAGTTTATAATATTACTAAAGCACAACTGTTTAGGGATGTTCTAAATATTTGCCAGTTTCAGTTTTTGGATGAAAAACCAGCAATTTCAAGGATGTGTATAGAAATAGGAAGAACACTGTGTGTTAAATAATTACTTCTGTACATTGTTTTTCCTTTCCATTGTTATACTGCTGTTTTGCCATACTTTTTTTGAAAAAGAAAAATAAGTAATCTAATTGAAGCTTTCCCCCTACCATAGGCCTAAATGAACAGAAGCTAACATGGGGCAATTAAAAGAGGCTATTCAAGGGGCAATAGAAGCCCTTCATCATTAAGAGGAAGCAATAAAATGAGAAGGACCCATAAACAGGAAACTTTTAGTTAATGACACAGAAACTGAAAAAAAAAAACCTCAGCACTTTTTCTGTTCAGCACGAAAAGCATAGGCAACACTGAACTGCAGTAATTTAGCAACATTGTCCAGATTTTCCTCCAAAGCGAGTGAGCAAACAACAGATGGCAATTCCAGAGAAAAATGCTAGTGTTGGGAACAACCTAGTGCCAACTCACTTTGCTTGGTTCAAGAGAGATTGACAAGCAGAAGTTTCGTATCTTTGCTTAGACTGAGACCCCTCTTTATATCCTCTAAAAGGAACTGGAAACATTCACTTACTGAGGAGATATAGATGTATTGTACAGTACATTTCAGGAAGGCACAGATGTTATCCAAATGCTCATTTGGACGATGAAAAAGATGGCTGCAAATTTCTTCCTAAAGGCTAGTTCTCATGTTGAGATGTGTCAGTGAATAGTTCAAGTCCTGTAAGCAAATGCTGTAAGCAAATCAACTACGGCGCTCAAGCATTCCATAAGCCGGCCATGAAGCTCACAGGTGACATTGGGCCAGTCACTGCCTCTTATGGGTTGTTGCAGGGATTAAATGAGGAGGGGGACAACTATGTATGCTCCATGGACACAGGTGGGAAATAAATGCAATGAATGAATGAATGAATGAATGAATGAATGAATGAATTGTCCCACAATTTGCTCTGAAGTCACAGCAGCCACTATGGAGAAATTATTTTAATGCTCAGGACTGAAATATACCCTGTGGATACAGCTTAATACAGCTTAATCTGTAGCATAAAAGATTTTCCAGGTCTCTCTTGATGCCAAGTGGATGGCTGCATAAAAGACTTAACATCTGCATATGTCTTTGTCCTGGAAGACAACACTTCATGCTTGCTAATTGTTTTTAAATTTTGTAATAAAAAGTGGGGAGTGAAGAAATTGGAGCCTTAATATCATCTGGTGGGGGTCACTGTTTTAGCCACCCCTCCTCCAGGCAAAGGAAACTAGAAGTTCCATTGTTTTTTGTAATGAGAGAGTTCAATACTTCTCCCATTAAAGTCAATTATTCTTGAAAGAGCTTATATTGAGCTGGATCATCTTTGTGTTTGGAAGACAGTATTTTATTTTATTTTGGATCCGAAGGATTTGTAGCTGAAGTGCAGTGGGACTGCTGGAGTCATGGAAAGATCCTTATACCATGCAAAGGTTGGTATTTGTTCCACGCTGGTTTATTTTCGGCTAAGCTGCAGAAGAGCCCTGAGATGAGGTCTCCTGTTAAAAGTCCTAATGCTACATGATACCCTCCTGCCTGTGTTGCTGTCATTCTAACTAGTTCTTTAGCAATGCATTAAATCACTTCTGGATGCTTGTGGCATCTTCTTGCGTTTCAGAGCAGTAGATAAAGCCAGGATCCCACAAAACAAAGCTGATCTAACATGCAGTGGCAGCGCAGTGGAAACTTAAGTTTTTCTGAAGCTGGGGGTTTAGTGTAGGAGTTAACTTTTCTTTTTAAAAATGGATGAGGAAAGAAAGAACTTCATTTCAGTTCTGCAAAACCTATACAAATAGTATATTTACTTCCTGAAGGAAGTTATGATCAAGTGGGCACGTGATATAGGTGATTCAATTGGGCTGGAACTATGGGAGAAACTATGGAAATACGACATTAAATCCACAGCATGTTCTACAATTAGAGAGAACTTTATGAAAATGATATACCAATGGTACTTAACTCTGGTCAAATTGGCAAAAATTTATAAATTAAAATCTAATAATTGCTGGAGATGTAAGAAAGAAATTGGAACAATCTATCATATGTGGTGGGAGTGTGGACTTATTAAACAATTTTGGAATAGTATATATGAGGAAATCAAAAAGATGTTTAAAATATCTTTTATTAAAAAGCCCAGAAGCATTTCTTTTAGGCTTAATTACAAATGATATCCCTGGTGATAAAAAGAAAGTATTCTTATATGCGGCAACAGCTGCCAGGACACTCATAGCAAAAAATTGGAAAGGAGAAAAAATCCCATCAGTAAGAGAATTGCAAATAAAACTCTGCGAATATATAGATTTGGCAAGGTTAATGGCGTCATAAGAGGACAATCAGAGCAAAGACTAATAAAAGAATGGGACTGTGTTAAAGAGTATATGAAAAAACATTTTTCTGGAATAAACATATCGGTATGTAATGAGTGAAGTTTGCAAGGTTAAAGATATGAAGAAATGGACATAAAAGGTTTAAAGTTATAATTAATGTGTATAACACACGGCAATCAAGATAAAGTCTAAATTTGAAGTCTAAAGGGTGGAAAGGAGTAAAAATGTATGTATGTTTCATTACGATTTGTGGCTGTTGTTTTTTCTTACAAGATTTTTGATTATTGTTTTACTTTATTTATATTTTATGTTGTAACTTTGCAATGAAAAGCTGCACCACCAGCATATGGAGACTTCCGAGCAGCTCCTGAAGCCTGCCAGAGCTAACTGCTCCGGGCTGGTTAGACTGCATTTCCCAGGGACATGAGATGAAATCTGGGGACATTCTGGGGATGGAATTTGTCCGGGGACTTATTCGCAAATCAGGGGACTGTCCCCGGGAAACGGGGACGTCTGGTAACCCTAGGCTACTGCTTCTCTCTCTGCGCTGGCATGTAGCCAGTCAAAGGCCTTCACAACATGGGCTGATTGTGGCCGTACCTCTGCCTGTTTGCAGCTTCCTGGGGGAATACAATTAACTACCCATTGTTCCGAGCCTTATTTCTTTACTCCCATTGTCTCTATGCATGCCCTTATCAGCTCTGTCTCTCTTTGTGACCTGAATTCTACTTACAGAGTGAACTATAAATACTGTCGACAAATAAAGGTGTGATGGAGGAGAAAAAGAGTAACATGATGTCACAAGACTTGCTTATGGTGCACATAGTGATTCACAGAATTCCATCTTTCTGAGAAATGGTGATGTACCTGTAGCTGGGCTTGTCTTAAAAAGGTAAAGGGGCCCCTGACCGTTAGGTCCAGTCACGGATGACTCTGGGGTTGTGGCACTCATCTCACTCTATAGGCCGAGGGAGCCGGTGTTTGTCCGCAGACAGCTTCCAGGTCATGTGGCTAGCATGATTAAGTTGCTTCTGGCGAACCAGAGCAGCGCACGGAAATGCCATTTACCTTTCCGCCGGAGTGGTACCTATTTATCTACTTGAACTTTGACGTGCTGTCGAACTGCTAGGTGGCAGGAGCTGGGACCGAGCAACAGGAGCTCACCCCATCATGGGGATTTGAACCGCCGACCTTCTGATTGGCAAGCCCTAGGCTCTGTGGTTTAGACCACAGCACCACCCATGTTCCTGTCTTACCCTGAATCAAAAATGAACTTTGGGAACAGTGCTGGCCAAACTTGAGTCTCCAGCTGCTTTTGGACTACAGTTCCCATCATCCCTGACCCCTGGTCCTGCTAGCTAGGGATGATGGGAGTTGTAGTCCAAAAACAGCTGGAGACCCATCTTTGGGAAATACTGCTCTGGAGATTAATAAGGTTAAGTTGCCTATTAAGACCTCTCCCATCCCACTCCACTCCCTTAATCCTTCCTGGACTTGGTTCAGCCATAACCCTAGCCCATCCCTGAACCACTCTCCTAAATGGCAGTGTCCTTTGAAAGGACTACAAATTCACATATTAGTATTATTTTTTATTATTTAAATTTGTATATATAAATTTGTATTTAAATTTCTGTGTCAAGGCCTTAGATTTGTGGAGCTTAGGGCATCTTCAGCTGCTCAGGAGTTTTTTTTATGTTGCTTTCTGAAACGAATATACAATTGGGGGGGTGGCAGTTGTCAGAAGATGGACACAAATGTTGGATCTGGCTTTTAGTATTCAGTGACTGATAACAAGGCACCATTTCCCAGTTAGAGAATCTGGGAAGCCTGTGCGTGAGAATGGATGGAGGCACCTTCTACTTAAGGAATGCTAGACCTAGGCTGAAATAATAATAATAATAATAATAATAATAATAATAATAATAATAATAATAATTTTTTTATTTATACCCCGCCCATCTGGCTGGGTTTCCCCAGCCACTCTGGGCGGCTTCCAACAGACACATTAAAATACACTAATTTCTTAAACATTAAAAGCCTCCCTGAACAGGGCTGCCTTCAGATGTCTTCTAAAAGTCTGGTAGTTGTTTTCCTCTTTGACATCTGTTGGGAGGGCATTCCACAGGGCAGGCGCCACCACCGTGAAGGCCCTCTTGTCTAGGTCCCTGCAACTTTGCTTCTCGCAATGAGGGAACCGCCAGAAGGCCCTCGGTGCTGGACCTCAGTGTCCGGGCAGAATGATGGAGGTGGAGATGCTCCTTCAGGTATACTAGACCAAGGCCATTTAGGGCTTTAAAGGTCAGCACCAACACTTTGAATTGTGCTCGGAAACGTACTGGGAGCCTTCATAATCAGTAATAACCAGCACCTTGGACTGAGCCCAGATTAACTGGCAGCACTGGAGTAATCAGTTTTTTCTCCATCTTAGCCCAATTGTGAGCCTCTGAGCTCTCCAGCTTTTGCCAGAATAGTGTTTAGAGTTTATACCTACATTGCTGCATACAGGAAAGGCACCGATTGTCCACTTTATGTTCCGGGCGTAGGATTCATGGAGGCAACGAAAGCATTGAAAAGTATGTTTGAAAAACTGTAAGGGTAACCATTTTGTAGAAATCTAATCCGCAGAATAGTCATTTTGTTTACCAACCTCGCTCGGGAATCGTCCAATTGCCGTGTTGGCTAATTAGGGGCTATAATGACCATTAGTGTTCCTGTTTTCCAACTGCGTATTTAATAATTCAAATCATTAAATGGTGGCAACTGGATACCCATGATTATTCTGTGGTCACAAGGAGCTCATAGATGATATGAATAGTTGCTAGGTTGTCCATACTTTCCCAGATTAGAAGGCGGCAACTCTGTTCCAGTGTTGTCTTAACTGAGAGCCATGATCTCATGGGCTGAAATCCAGAGGCGTTCATCGGCCAGCGGGGTAGACACCATTGGCACAATGGAGACTCCGAAACCTGCTTTGGAGGGTTGGAAAAACGTCTGGAGCAGATCTACTGTGAAAGGAGGGCTAAGAAGGGGAGGATTGGGAGGGGAAGCCCTATTGCAGGGTTACATGTCTGCTCCGATGACATGTTTCCCTTTATTCCCAGTGGTTTTCTAAAGGTCGGAGCTGTGCCTAGCAATTAAGACATAAACCCCATTAAATCCATTGCGTGTGTAGGATTGCAGCCCATATGAATAACAACCAAATGATGACAACCTCCAGAGTGGCAGTCACATTTATCTCTTGCAGCAAAGCAATGAAGAGTCTTGCGGCACCTTAAAGACTAAGATTTATTATGGCATAAGATTTTGTGGGCAAGGTCTACTGCATCAGGCACCAGAAGCATACTGGTGTGTACTTGAGTTGAGAGAAAAGCATTTGGTCTCATAGGCATCCGCAGTAATTTTGACAGGGGAGTATGAGTAGTAGTGTAAGTACTCCTTTTTTTCCTTCCAGTTGCTAAATAAGAAATAGCTAGTACAGTGGTACCTCCGGTTACGAACTTAGTTTGTTCTGGAGGTCCATTCTTAAGCCGAAACTGTCTTAACATGAGGCACGCTTTCACTAATGGGGCCTCCTGTTGCTGCTGCGCCGCCGGCGCGCGACTTCCGCTCACATCCTGGGGCCATAGCTGCCAAGTATCCCGTATCCGCCGGGAAAACCCCTTTTTTCTTACCGTTTCCCGGCGGTCTCCCGTTTGGCGGAAAATCCCAGCATTGTCCCTTTAATTTGCTTCTTCCCAGCGGCCATTTTTCTGGTGCCGCTTTGCCCTTCTATGGGCACCAGAAAATGGCGGCACCGGCGTCGGAAGTCGCTTCCGCGCATGACCGGAAGTTGCGTGACGCGACTTCCGGTTGCGGTTTGCCCTTCTATGGGCATCAGAAAATGGCGGCGCCGGCGTCGGAAGTCGGTTTTACGTGTTTCCGGTCATGCGCGGAAGCGACTTCCGGCGCTGGCGCCGCCATTTTCTGGTGCCCATAGAAGGGCGACGCGCCACCGGAAGTTGCGTCACACAACTTCCGGTTATGCGCGCGCTGCCGATCCCGGATCTTTACAATCCGGACTTGGCAGCTATGCCTGGGGCAAAGTTCACAGCTAGGGGCATCTACTTCCAGGTTAGCGGAGCTTGTTACCCAAAGCATTCGTAAGGAGGACAGTACATAACCCGAGGTTCCACTGTGTTAGAAAGCAGAGCTATTATTTCTGGTAGATCTAGTGACTGACCAGTTGTGAGGCCTGAGTAGACCTGGCCTCTGGGAAACTTGTATCCAAGGTCATACCCTCCATTGTTTATCTATGGTTAGACTTGCTCGCCACCCGCAGTTAGACTTGGCATCTAGACAACAACCAAGATTCACCTAACAAATTGCAGCAGTAGAAGCCCTGCTTTCAGGGGCTTCTGATACAGGGCTTCTCCCTCCTCTCCTTTGCCTTCACCCCTCAAAAAATGGCTCTGGAGAGGGGATCTGGAGAACCTGGACCTGGAGAACATTCTTGCACAGGCAGGATGTCTACAATAGCACAATGTTGAATTCATTCATCCTCTTTCCACTCGCCTCTGCAACCCTCCAGTTACTCCTATTAAGCCTTACCCACCTGTTGAACTTGTCCGGTGAGGGCAGGGCGGAGTTAAGGATCCAGCCCATTGGCTGGATCCAGTTCCTGATCCTTGCTTTAAGCAGTTTGGGGCCTGGTAATCTGAAGGGCCACCTGCACTCATAGGCCCTTGCTTGGTTAAAGAAGCTTCACTTGCAGGCCAGCCACCAAGGTAAATTAGACTGGCAGGCATAAGAGATGTAATCTTTTTGTTGGTGGCCTCATATTCGTGGAATTCTCTCTCAAAGGATGTATGTTTGGCTCCTTCCTCATCTGCTTTCAAATGGGCCTCAAAGACCTTCATCATTGCAACCTGCTTTTTTTTGCTAAAGCTGCCAGGCTGGACAGCAAATTGTTGTTGTTTCTGTATTTTAAAGCACGCTAAATTGCCTAATCTGGTTTATCTGCACTGGGGTGCACCTTACCTGCTGCATAATTCATGTTTTATGGTTTTGACTGAGAGCCACATTGACAGGCCTTTTGCTCTGAAAGGAAGGCATTTAAAAATACTGAACATCAAAAAAATGTTCAGTATTGCATTTTGCAACAAATAAAAACCATGGCTTGTATGCTCCTGGTGTCCCTCAGCTGACAGAATGCCTTTTGAACTAGTGGAAGTTTCTGTCAAGGAGGTGATTTTTGAATATTCCTTCTCCCCCTTCAGCCCCATAGCCCCACACCCCAAAGCAGATTTTCAAGGGACCCACGTGGGGCGAAATATTCCTGCATTGCAGGAGGTTGGACTAGACAATCCTCGTGGTCCCTCCCAACTTGTTATGTACTGAGCTGAATAATAGAACAATAGGATCCCGAATCAGCAGTCTGATTGGTCCGCAGCAGCCACCCAATCCAACTCCAGGTGGAAGTGAATCTGCAACCTGATTGGCCTGCAGGAGCAGCCAATCAGGCGGCTGGCAGAAGTGAATCCGCAACCGGATTGGCCTGCAGGAGCAGCCAATCAGGCTGCTGGCAGAAGTCAATCCACAAACTGATTGGCCCACAGGTGTAGCCCTGAAGTAGCCAATCACGCAAAGCCCATTGTGTAAATAATGTATATAAGCTGATGGTTTGGGGAAAAGGGCATTCTTCTTCTCCTTGATGACTACGAGCTGAATAAAGAGCATGAAATTCACTCTCGACTCCGAGTATATTTCACAACTATTCTGTGATTCTAAGCCTGGGACACAGAGGACAGCAGGAAGGAAGTGTTTTGCCAAAATTGCCTCCCTCTCCATGATGCTGGAAAAAAAAGCACCTGTTGAATCAAATAACTTCTTTCATCGGTGGAGGGGAACCCCATTTAGATACAGGCCAATAGTTTTATTTTTCACGTTTCTCTTTCTCTACGTGTGTAGATATAGAGATGGAACATCCATGAAAGATTATGATGGTTCTATTTCTAGGGTCTGTCCGATTTGGACTTCACCAAAATGAATGAGGTGACAGAGGTCTGCCCAACAGCAGCTGGCTGAAGTCCACACATTTCATGCAGGTCAATTAACAGGTGTTTGACCTACGGAGGCCAATTTCTTTGGCTGCCTCTCGGAATAAAAAGCGAGTCTTGGAAAAGAGGAGGAGCGAAGGCCAAGATGCCCTCCTTCCCTCAAAACCACATACACACACACACCCACTTCAATAAAAGACTACATTTGTTACTCCTTAAGCTTATGGCAGTTTTTAAGGTGCCACAAGACTGTTGTGTTTGCTGCAACATATCTAACATGGCTGCCCCTCTAGAAACACGCAGTTGTGTACCTGTAACATTTATTGTGGTGCGCAGGTTGTGCTACAGAGCTGCCTATTTCTCTCTCTCCTATATAAACAGTTTTCTGCCTGTTATGTTGTGAGTGTGATTTCAGCTCTTCGTGAAGTCAGCTCAGAAGTGATTCAGCATACTAGCAAGGAACTGCTAGGAGTCAAGTATAACAAGAACAGTCTTCTTTATTGCAGTAGGAATCTTGACTGACTGGAGGGAAAGGGTGAGCTCCTTTTATACTCTCAGGAGCAGGGGTTGGGGAAAGGATACATTTAGATTTTGGCGGGAACCTATCAGAGTGAGGATCCAAATTGTGCTAACAAGTTAACCAATAGCAACTGTCCCCACACCCATTTGAATCGCCCAGGAGCGGGAAAGGTAGTTACAGGACTAGCAGAGAAACTCATGAACACAGATTAAACCAATACATAACACCCCTTCCCTCCTAGTGCGCGAAGCACTCAAAGTCCCTCAAGTAATTAGGTGGCCGGCGGTTCCGCTGGGGCCTCCTAGGAACAGGAGTGGCTGGAGTCTGCTGCACCGGAACTTGGGGTGACGGTGGTGTTGCAGGCAGGATGGGCGGTGGAGACACATCCCTGGCTGGGGGCAGCATCTCTGAGGAAGCGGGGATGCTGCTACCTTCTGGTGGAGGCATTTCCAAATCGCTGGAACTGGCCTGGGTAGGAGGCTGCAGGGATTCGGTGTCAGGCAGTGTTTCCTCTAGGTCGGCCGAGCTCCCATCACTTTGGGTACTGTTGGGGGCACGCCGACGCAGCTGGTCTATATGGCGTCGCATCACTCGACCGTCGTCCAGCGTAACGAAATACGAGACTGGACCACTGGCACGGGTGACAACACCTGGCACCCATGCCAGACCTCTGGCGTAGTTTCGTACCCAGACTAGCTCTTCTGGGGTGAGGTAGCGTGTGGTGTCCCTTTCGGGCTCTGGCTGAGCTCAAGCAGGACGGGACGGGTTTTTGTCCGGGTGTACAAAGTCCATGATGGTGACCAACCGACGGCCCATCAATAGTTCAGCGGGTGACTTGCCCGTGACAGTGCAGGGCGTGGCATGCTGCAAAAATAGCATCCGGGCAATTCGGGCTGCCCAGTCCCCCTCCAGCAGGCGAGCGATAGCCTCTTTTGCCGTCCGTACCATCCGCTCTGCCTGTCCATTAGACGATGGGTGGAACGGGGCCGACGTTGCCCCCCTAATGAAGTTGTCTGCCAGGAATGCCTTAAACTCCTGAGATACAAAGGCCATTCCATTATCCGACACGATAGTCTCAGGCAGACCGTGGGTTGCGAACAGCTGCCTCAACACCCGAATGACCGCAGCGGAGGTCATGCTGGGAACTACTGCCACTTCCAACCACTTTGAGTAGGCATCCACTACTACCAGGAATACTTTCCCTTGGTGGGGTCCCGCAAAGTCAATGTGCAGACGGCTCCAGGGAGTCCGTGCCTGCTCCCACCAGTGGACTGGTGCCCTTGGTACATCAGGTCTCACCTCCTGACATGAGGTGCATGTTCGTACCCATTTCTCAATGTCCTGGTCCATTCCAGGCCACCACACATAGCACCTAGCCAAGGATTTCATTCGGACCATACCTGGGTGCCCCATGTGGAGCGTGCCCAGCACCCTGTTCCTGAGGGGTTCTGGAATAATCACTCTGTCCCCCCACAGCAGACACCCCCGGTGCAGGGAGAGCTCATGCTGCCTGGTTTTGAATGCCCTGAAACACTCTGGCTGGGGACCCTCTGGCCATCCCCTCCCCACCCAAGCAAGGACACGGGCAAGGACGGGGTCTCTCATTGTTCGGGTGGCAATTTCGGGGGCCTTGACCGGAGGGCCCGGCAGCGCCTCTAGCATCATGACACACTCAGCAGGTGCAGGGTCCCTGTCGGAAATATGGGGCAAGGGCAAACGGCTTAGGGCATCCGCATGGCATAGATGTGTACCCTTTACATGACACAACTCATACTGATACCCATTTAAAAATATGGACCAACGTAGCATGCGAGGAGAGAGCATCTGAGGAGTCTGTTTGTGAGGGACGAACAACCCTAGCAGGGGCTTGTGATCAGTCTGAATGGTAAAAGGCCGACCATAGACATAATCATGGAATTTTTTAACACCTGCCACAATGGCCAGAGCCTCCTTGTCTATTTGAGCATAGTTGCGCTCTGTATCGGACAGAGTCCGTGAGTAAAACGAAATTGGCCTCTCTATCCCGTCAGGGTCCCTGTGACTAAGGACGGCCCCCAGACCATACTGTGATGCGTCACATGCCAACACCAGTGGCTTGGACTCGTCAAAATGGGTGAGAACACTCCGGTTCGAAAGCATACCCCTAAGCGCATCAAAAGCCCTCTGATGGACCTGGGTCCAACACCAACTACTTTTTTTTTCTAACAATCTGTGGAGGGGCTCCGCAATGGTCGCCTTATGAGGGAGAAAGGTGTGGTAAAAGTTGAGAAGGCCTAAGAAGGCCTGAAGTTCTGTTTTGTTCCCTGGCCGAGGGGCCTCCGCAATGGCCCTTGTTTTGGCTGCTGTGGGGTGGATGCCAGCTGCATCAATCTCGTACCCTAAAAAATCGACTTTGGGCACCCCAAAAACACACTTCTCCTTTTTAAGCTTAAGCCCCGCATCCTGCAATCTGATTAAAACAGCACGGACACGCTCAAGCAGGTCCTGAGCATTTTTCCCAGCGATAAGAACATCATCAAAATAGGGCAAGACCCCCGGAAGCCCTCGTAAGAGGCGCTCCATAAGCCCCTGAAAGATTCCCGGTGCCACACTGACCCCAAACTGGAGCCTTTTTACGCTAAATGCACCCTTGTGGGTGACAATGGTCTGAGCCTCAGCAGAGTGCTCTGACACTGGCAGTTGTTGGTATGCCTGAGCCAAGTCAAGCTTTGCAAATACCGTGCCCCCAGATAACGTGGCCAACAACTGAGAAACTACTGGAATAGGGTATGAATTGCCCCGTAACGCTTTGTTAATTGTACACTTGTAATCTGCGCATATGCGCACTTCCCCATTTGCCTTCAAGGGCGTGACAATCGGGGTCTCCCATCTGGCGGATTCAACAGGTTCTAATACCCCTTGGGCTACAAGTTTATCTAATTCAGCATCAATTTTTGGCTTAAGGGCGAAAGGAACTCGCCTGGGCTTAAGCCGGATGGGAGCAATACTTGGATCAAGGGCAAAATCAATAGGGGCCCCCTTGTAACACCCCAGGGATCCATCAAAAAGCATTGCAAACTCCTGGTACAAGACATCAAATTTTTCATTAGTCACTGTAACAGAATTAAGCCCCGAAATCCCCAGTCCCAATGCTGGAAACCAGTCCGTGCCCAACAGACTGGGACGGTTACCCTTAGCAATCACAAGCTTCAGTACGGCTGTCCTGGCTCTGAACTGTACCTTGACGGAGCACATTCCCAAAATTGAAATGCGGCCTGCCGTGTATGACTGCAGTGTGACTGGAAAAGTCTCCAATGAGGGAAACTTACCCCCCGGAAAGAAGGAGCGGGCAGTTCGGTCGGAGACCATGGAAAATCCTGACCCAGAGTCAACTTCCATGTCGCAGGGATGCCCTTCAATCTGGACCCGGATGGTTGTCTTCTCCTGTGCGGGGAAGGGTACGGTCTTCCCATTTATTACGGTGAGGTAGTTGCAGTCATCAACGAGGTGAGTGCTGGATGCAGATCTGCGGTGCGAAGATCTCGGGGACACTGCAGAATCAGAGGTGGCAGAACGACAGACCCTTGCAAGGTGGCCCAACCGGCCACATGCCCGGCACGTGACGTCACGGAAACGACAATTTTTCCTGTCGTGGTTTCCCCCACAGCCGGCACAAGCGGGGCGATGGTTTTTGGATGCAGTGGTGCTCTGGCGGACCAACTCAACCCCTTGCACGGGGCTCTGGTCTGGACTGGCTACAGGGTCTCCTGTGAAATGGGTGGTGTTCAACGGTGCTTTCGCTGGCTTGATTACGTCAGTGGACTCTTCCTTCTCTGTGGCTTCCGTGGCAATGGCTTCCTGCAGAGCGGAGGCAAGGGTGACCTCTTCTTTCGCGATGATGCGGCGGCGGGCCTTGCTGCTACTGAGGCCACAGACAAAACGGTCTCTCAGGCTTTCCTCGAGGTTGGAGAAGCCACAATGCTGTGCAAGCTTCCGGAGCTCAGCTAGAAACGTTGCCGCAGGCTCCCCTGCTTGCTGCTGCCGTTTGTAGAAATCGACCCGCCTGGACATCTTGGTTGCAGTCGGAGCCAAATGACTAGTCATTTTGGCTATGATGTCTCTCAAAGAGGCATCCTGTAGTTTAACTGGTGCCAGCAGTGCCTTTGCTAGCTCGAAGGTCTCTGGGCCACAACAACTGAGAAATGTGGCCCTCTTCTTGGCGGCGTCTGTAATACCCCTTGCTGTTGCATAGAACTCGAACCGCTCTGCATAATCTTCCCATTTGTGTGGAGAGCTGAGCTGGAAGGGTTCCAACACTCTGCCGGCCTCCATTCCGCGGCTGGTCAGGCTGACTGATGCTGGTCAGTGAGGGCTTGAGCGTGAACAGCAGTTTTCGTTACTCAACCCTCGAACTCGGAACCTGGGCCAAGGGAATGTCTCCTTGCAGCCTCAGAATTCCTATCCCATCCTCGTCGCCAGTTGTTATGTTGTGAGTGTGATTTCAGCTCTTCGTGAAGTCAGCTCAGAAGTGATTCAGCATACTAGCAAGGAACTGCTAGGAGTCAAGTATAACAAGAACAGTCTTCTTTATTGCAGTAGGAATCTTGACTGACTGGAGGGAAAGGGTGAGCTCCTTTTATACTCTCAGGAGCAGGGGTTGGGGAAAGGATACATTTAGATTTTGGCGGGAACCTATCAGAGTGAGGATCCAAATTGTGCTAACAAGTTAACCAATAGCAACTGTCCCCACACCCATTTGAATCGCCCAGGAGCGGGAAAGGTAGTTACAGGACTAGCAGAGAAACTCATGAACACAGATTAAACCAATACATAACACTGCCGGTTCTGTTTTCCCCCCTCCTGCTTTTCTCCTGTCCCCGTTCCCCCCCCCAGTGGGATTTACAATCTGTGACAAGTTCATCGAATGCTAGAGTGTATTACCTTTACGGTGCTGGGCGGGCAGCTGCCACAGCACAGCTGCTCCCACACTGCAAAGGTAATGTCAGGCTCCAGGCTCTTGGAAGAAATGCAAGGTAGATCTCCCCCCAACGCTGAAATCATCCCTGCTAGAAAACGTGACAGTGCTGGCCTGGGTTAGAGCCACACTTACTGCATGTGGTCCAGGGCTCCTCAATGCTACCTGACTGAGCCATGTGGGAAGGAGCAGGATTGGCTGCAATTGCCCCTGTGCTGCAAAGGTAACACAAGAAAAGGTAGAAAATGGGCAGTGTCAGTCGGGGAATTTTAAAGCCGGAACTCAGGGGAACCCTTCCCTTTTAAAGGTAGGTCCTGAAAGACCTACATTGGCTCCCAGTACGTTTCCAAGCACGATTCAAAGTGTTGGTGCTGACCTTTAAAGTCCTAAATGGGCTTGGTCCAGTATACCTGAAGGTGTGTCTCCACCCCCATCGTTCTGCCCGGACACTGAGATTCAGCGCTGAGGGCCTTCTGGCGGTTCCCTCGCTACGAGAAGCCAAGTTACAGGGAACCAGGCAGAGGGCCTTCTCAGTAGTGGCACCCGCCCTGTGGAATGCCCTCCTACCAGAGGTCAAAGAGATAAACAACTACCTGACATTTAGAAAACATCTGAAGGCAGCCCTGTTTAGGGAAGTTTTTAATGTGTCACATTTTAATGTATTTGAAATCTTTGTTGGAAGCCACCCAGAGCCAGATGGGTGGGGTACAAACAAACAAAGAAATTATTATTATTATTAAAATTAAATAATTCTTTTTGTGTGCGTCGGGGGACAGGGGGATGGGGCTGGAACAGATATACACCCAATGCCTGAGCCAAAAATTCACCCATATTTGTAATCAATAAACAACAAACAACTTTCCTGGTGAGTTCCCCCCTCCCCCCTCCCGAAAAAAGCACTAGCATAGTTCTAACTACATTTTAAAATTCTCTTTTAGTTTCCTGGGGGGACGACGACGCAGGGGTACGCATACCCCCTAAACATTCTGTGAATCTAAGTTTGGCCTCATTGAGGGGCAGTTATTTCAAGATGAGTAGGAAAATGAGAGTACCCCTAAACATTTTTTAAAGGAAAAAAACCTGCTTTTAGGTATGTTTGCTTTTGGAATGCACCAAACAAAATTAGCACAAAAGAGAGAAGGCTGGGCTGGACCTGCCCTACCCCTCATGATATGCACATTTTCTACTTCCTGCACACTCCCTCCAACAGTAACAAAAAATAGCACCACCTCCTGCAGAATAATAATAATAATTATTAATTTGCCTGTATTAATTTGTTTTTAAAAATGAGCATACAACAAACATACATTTAACACTATTACAAGATTTGAAAAGAAAAAAGAAAAAAAGAAATTCAAAAAGAGGACAAGAGAAAAATAGTAAAAAAAGGAAAAAAAAGTACATAGGTAAAGTATAAAAAAATCTACATTGACACAGCTTTTCAATCTCCATATATATATACAATCTGTACCTTTATGCTATTAACTTCCAATTATTCTCCCTGTAACCTATATATTTACATCACTTTATCGCACCGTTTTATATTTCTGCTTGTTAATTTTTTTTACATTTTTTGTATCTTTAATTTTAAATCCCATGTTGATATATAGGATTGTAGCAGCAAGAGTTCTGGTCACTAGAAATTGGAAAAGCAAAAATATACCCAGCATAACAGATTGGCAAACTTTAATGTTAGAGTACCTACAGTTAGCGAAAACTACGGGAAGAATAAGAGGACAATCGAAACAAAAAACACATAAGGAATGGAGGATGTTCATTCTGGCTTTCATGATATCGCTGCTGAAACAGACATACGGTAAAAAGGAATGGGTGTAAGTGCCTGTGGAATTTTAAGGGACCGGCTTATATTTGGGTATTGTCTTCTCTCTCTCTCTCTCTCTCTCTCTCTCTCTCTCTCTCTCTCTCTCTCTCTCTCTCTCTCTCTCCCCAATTGAATTTTAAAGGGAGCCAGTGTGGTGTAGTGGTTAAGAGCGGCAGACTCGTAATCTGGGGAACTGGGTTTGCTTCCCCGCTCCTCCACATGCAGCTGCTGGGTGACCTTGGGCTAGTCACACTTCTCTGAAGTCTCTCAGCCCCACCCACCTCACAGAGTGTTTGTAGGGGGGGAGGAAGGGAAAAGGAGATTGTTAGCTGCTTTGAGACTCCTTCGGGTAATGATAAAGTGGGATATCAAATCCAAACTCTTCTCTTAAAGGTGCGGCTTATATTCGGGTGCGGTTTATATTCGGGCCTATACGGTATTTCAACTCTGCTGGATTTACTTGAGATTGGTAAGCTATGTATTTGTCTATACTGATTCTTGAAGTAGTCAATAAACATTATCCATTCCTCCTTATATTCCTTATCTTCGTTTTCTCTTATCCTCTTCGTTAGACCAGCCAGTTCAGCATATTCAAACATTTTACGCAGCCATTCATCACTATCCTTGTTCTCCACCTTTGTGCCAATAAGGTTCTGGCTGCAGCAGTGGCGTATAGTAGTAAACTCTTTTGGGTTTTTTTGGGACCACCGTTGTTACCATTCCCAAGAGGAAAGTTTTTAAAAGTATTTTTTTTTAAAAAAAATTCATTATATATGGTTTCCCAATATTCTTTAATTATTTTACAGGACCACCACATGTGAATAAAATATCCCTCAATTTCATTACACTTCCAACACGTACTTTTTTCTTTTTTAGACATTTTCGCCAATCTGCCGGGTGTTGAATGCCATCTGAAGGCCATTTTCACCATGTTGTTGTTGTTTAGTCGTTTAGTCGGGTCCGACTCTTCGTGACCCCATGGACCATAGCACGCCAGGCACTCCTGTCTTCCACTGCCTCCCGCAGTTTGGTCAAACTCATGTTCTTAGCTTCGAGAACACTGTCCAACCATCTCGTCCTCTGTCGTCCCCTTCTCCTAGTGCCCTCAATCTTTCCCAACATCAGGGTCTTTTCCAGGGAGTCTTCTCTTCTCATGAGGTAGCCAAAGTATTGGAGCCTCAGCTTCAGGATCTGTCCTTCCAGTGAGCATTCAGGGCTGATTTCCTTCAGAATGGAATTTTCACCATATTTTCTTTTATTGTGTAACATGCCGTAAAATTCATATTTTGTTTTCCACAACTTTCCCCATAATTCATAATCAATATTGCGACCCACATCTTGTGCCCACTTAATCATGCTCGATTTCACATGTTGCATCGGCATACATTTTATGGCCTTTGGAAATGAAGAATATCTTGTGAGTTTGTTCCCTGGTAACTATTCTTCCCCAATTGCCTTGAACTGACTCACATGGCATCTAGGAACCCTTACTTAGGTTATACTGGTGGTGTGGAAGCCATCATTGAACTAATGTGATGAGCTCCCATATTAGACGAATCCAGTCTGCAGCTCCTCTACACACATAAGAACCTATCTATAGAGCAACCGATTGCGTAAACAGCCGAATCATGGTATGAGCAGCTAGCTGTCCTCTAGGGTCAAGAAGGAATAAGACTATTAAGTCGTACTGGGAAGGGTGCCTGGCAAGTTTTTAGAAGTGGTTGGATCCTATTTTGATTACTTTGTTTTATGTTGAGAATTGCATCTTCACAAAAGTGCACAAAATGGGGAAACTGTGGACTTTTTGTCCTGGGATAGCTTATCAGTAGAAGATGTAAACATTTCAGGGGAGCTGTTATAGGCTTATTGTCTCTAAATGGTGATTTATGTCCTTATTTCTACATTATTGCCCGCCTGGTACTGCCCCATGTCATTTTTCAGGTGGTTTTATTTTCATTAGTATAGCCACTTTAGCTTGTGATCACTGCAATGCATTGCATTAGATTCATAGTGCTGACATCTAACCCTGTCAAGCCGGCTCATTGACCCCTCAGCCTCCGAAACATCGGTTTATCTCCCGGTGCCGCCAGCATCACGGCTACCACCAGCTGCAGCCGTGATGCTTAAAGCTAAGAAACTCCTCTATCCGTTTCATGTACATTGCGGGCAGTTTAAAGGCTGATCAGAATCAAATATTGCTCTTTCAAATTTGATAATGTATGACTACAAAACAGTGACCTTTGATACATAGTAATACATCAAGATGACAGGAGCAGTAAGTGCTGCAATTACCTCTACTACAAGTTGAGATTGTGTGTTAGCTCCCATCTTGCAAGCAATTATTTCCAAAAAGAGGGAGAAGAAAAGAAGTGTGTGTGTGTGTGTGTGTGTGTGTGTGTGTGTGTGTGTGTGTGTAATATACAGACACACACATGAGAGAGAGACAGACAAGGATGTGTCTTGGGCTTTTGTGCATGTAAATAATGAAAATGCAGACGTGAATATTCTTTCTGCATATTTACACACTTATTTGAAACATATGCAGATATCTTTCTTCCCAACAGTTCGGTAAAAGGACAAGAGTTCTTCCTACTCCTACTCCTATTACAGTGGTACCTCGGTTTAAGTACACAATTGGTTCCGGAAGTCCGTACTTAACCTGAAGCGAAATTTCCCATTGAAAGTAATGGAAAGTGGATTAATCCGTTCCAGACGGGTCTGTGGAGTACTTAAACTGAAAGTACTCAAACCGAAGCATACTTAAACCGAGGTATGACTGTATTATTATTATTATTATTATTATTATTATTATTATTATTATTATTATTATTAATTTGCATGCCACCCTTCATCTGTGGATCTCAGGACCATTCGTGACATAAAAATAGGGTTGCCATATGCCTGGGAAATCCTGGACACGTCCTCTTTTGGGGGGGGGGGGCGTACATGCCCACCCAGGGGGATTTTTACAATTGCAAGCAAATGTCTGGGTTTTTTTTGGGGGGGGGGTGTTAAAAAAAGTGTGTGTGCGCAGGCAACTTGGGTTTCAGGCTCTGGCTCTGTTTTGAGCTTGGCGGTAGTGGCTGGCTGGGGGGGGGGGACTTTGTCTGGATTTTTACCTCTAGAAATATGGCAACCTTGAAAGTACATAATAACAGCTAGAACAGAAACAAAACAATATTCCCACCCTCACCCCTCCCACAAACACCTTTAAAAGGGAATAGAATAGAATAGAATAGAATAGAATAATTTATTGGCCAAGTATCAACCATACTTGGAATTTTGCTTCAACTACATTGCAATGTAAAGAAAAAATGTACCTCATACAAACACTATTCCCCTCACAATACAACAGCACAGCGAAAAGACCCCATACCACCAACTGGCCTCCCTTCCGTCCACTACTACAGATTCAACAATTTGATGGCACAAGGAAAAAAGCTATTCCTGTGCCTAGACGTTTTTGTATATAAAGTCCTGTACCGACGTCTGGATGGGAGGAAATCAAACAGGTGATTACCAGGATGCAAAGGGTCTACAGCAGGGGTCAGCAAACTTTTTCAGCAGGGGGCTGGTCCACTGTCCCTCAGACCTTGTGGGGGGCCAGACTATATTTTGAAAAAAATATATGAATGAATTCCTATGCCCCACAAATAACCCAGAGATGCATTTTAAATAAAAGGACACATTCTACTCATGTAAAAACATGTTGATTTCCGGACCATCCGCGGGCCGGATTTAGAAGGTGATTGGGCCGCATCCGGCCCCCGGGCCTTAGTTTGGGGACCCCTGGTCTACAGCAATTCTCTCTGCTCTCTTCCTGACTTGAGCGGCATAAAGTGTCTCTGTTAGAGGCAAACTAACACCAATCACCCTCTCTGCAGTTCTTACTGCTCGTTGGAGCCTCTTCTTGTCCAGCTTAGAGGCTGTACCATACCAGACAGTAATGGAATTACAGAGAACAGTTTCGATAGTACCTCTATAAAATTGGACCAGCAATTATTGGGTCAGATTAAATAGGGTGTTGATCAGCCAAAGGCCTGGTTGAACAGGAAGGTTCTCCTTTGCAGTTCTGGCATTTGTTGCATTGTGTTATGAAATTTTGTTCTGTGGAGACTGCCACCACCATAGTGAGAAAGTTAATAATTTTTTGGAGACATGGTACAATGTTAAATGGCTGCTGCAGTTGTCTAAATAGCATTGTAGCTGACAGCAATCCTTTTTGCATTAGCATTAACACTGATAGAATAGATTAGAAGGACACCCTGTGCTTGGGAAGTAGGGAGGAACAAGTGCCGGGGAGTTTTAAGGAGCCATGGGAGCCGAGCCTGGGACCTAACCTAAGAAGCTCTATCAGATTCTCCCATGTTCAAGCTATATTGTGGGATACTTGTATCCTCGTACCTGGCATCCCTCAGGAATTCTAAGGAAACAAGCAAACAAACTAAAACAGTGCAGTTTTTAAAATCAGTGTTCCATCTTGTTTCAAAATGGTGGTATCCAAACATAGACAAAAAACTGCTCCTTGATCATGCAACATTTGGTTACAACAGTTTAAGAGATTTCCAGATGCATAGCAAATGGACAAACCACTTTCCAAAATGAATAAATGCTCCTCTGATTGGAGGGCAGTTAGAATGCTTTGGATTGGTCCCTGATGTCAATGCTAGGTTAATAGATGTATGCCTGTACAGTACTTAGTCTTCAGAGTGATACCAGCCAAACTGCTGCATTTCTACCCTTAAGGTTCATTGGGTAGGAAAGAAATAAAATAGTTTACACTGAGAGGTGAACTTAAGTCATGTTTTCCAAAAAGAGAGAGAGAGAGAACCAAAAAAACAGTCATCTTTCAGAATTCCTTATTCTCCAACTGCAGTTCTCCAGCCACGGAGTGAGCTCCCATTTCTCTGTCCCAGCTCCTGCCAATCTAGCAGTTCGAAAGCATACCAGTGCAAGTAGATAAATATGTACTGCTGTGGCGGGAAGGTAAGCGGCATTTCTGTGAGCTCTGGTTTCTGTCACAGTGTTCCATTGTGCCAGAAGCAGTTTAGTCATGCTGGCCCCATGACCCAGAAAGCTGTCTGTGGACAAACGCCAGCTCCCTCAGCCTGAAAGCGAGATGAGCGCCACAACCCCATAGTCGCCTTTGACTGGACTTAACCGTCCAGGTGTCCTTTTACCTTCATGTGCACAAGATTTGCACTTTAACTACTGCCTTCTGCTTCAGCATGTCTGATACCTCATGGAGATTGTGTTAGTGGTGTAGGAGAGCTGGGGGGGGGGGCGGATCACATGTGGCAACCAATGTGCCCCTTTGGTTTCAGATGGTACATGGGTAGATGAGTCTAAAAAGCTCGGGGTACAAATTTTCACTGCCCACTTGCAGCAGCTATGGTAGCTCATTTACCAGCAGTAATGTATTTAGCATTAACTCTGGAAGTGTAGACTTGATTCTGACCAAATTAAGCCTCTGAGCAGGGCCGGCCCTAGGGGTAGGCTGGGTGGCACGGGGCGCCAGGGTGCCAGGCCGGCAGGGGGGCACCGTGCGGTGAAGCCACGCTGCGCCCGTCCACCAGGGTGAGGGCACCGGAGCGATCTCCGCATCACGGCGCCCGGGCGCCCGACATGCTTAAGATGGCCCTGCCTCTGAGAGCACAATATACATTTTGTCAGAATCCAGTGTACACTTCCAGAATTAATGCTAAATATATCACTGCTGGTAGATGAGCCACCATAGCCACCAGAGGTCCGTGAAAACATGTGTCCCGAGCTTTTTAGACTCTTCTGCTATCTGAAACCAAAGGGGCGCATTGGTTGCCAGATGTGAAATATATTGGCATTTTTTCCAGCTCTCCCACCCCACTATGTTGATCTCTGTGCTGACTGCTGCCAGTCTAAAAAAGGGGGGGGCTTTGAGATTACATTGGTGCACAAATATAGTTTGCCTTGCAATCTGTCTGGTGCAATGAAGGATGTCCATACTGTACAAGGAGTGAACAAGTGCTTGACTACATAGCAGGTTCTATATGGAATATGTGTGTGTGTGTGTGTGTGTGCGTGTGTGTGTGATTGCTTATGCGCAATTAATGCCACATTTAGTTTGGCCCATACCCCTTGCACCCTAATGCGTACAGAGTTTATGAAGTGGATCAATGCACAAACCAGCCATAGAAATGAATGTGCCACCTGAATGAAGTACAACAACATTGGGGGAATATTTTCAGCTTAGCTCAGATTTCATATATTAGGCTTGTTCAGCCAATTAATGCTTTGGGTTGTGAGGTGGTGAAGTTTTGTTAAAATATTTGGGTCCATTTATCTGTTTTCTTCGAGGTGTCTTGCCCACCTGACTTAAATGTATACTGATCGATGATTTATGTTCGAAAACAGAACTGATAAGAAGCATAAGTGTTCTTGATATTATGTTTTGTCATATCTAGCTAAAAAGATTGAAATCCCGAGAAACAATTTTCTGAAGAAATGAAACCATATGCCCTCCTGAACCCTTGAGGGAAAATCGCCTCTCAGTTTGCTCAGAATATGAAACAGTGAAGCAGTATAAGTAAAATAGACAGCCTTGCCAAGCATGTCACATTTCTATTTGTACCATTTGGGATGATGCTTTAAAAACATTTTCTAGTTATTTTTGATAAATAAATGGTGCAAATAACATCTGCAAGTGAACTCTGCTGAAGTCGGGGTTTTCTTTTTTGGACAAATTAGATTTGGCTTTGGCTTTTGTTCTTTTAGAAAGGCTTGGAAATTGCCTCGCAAAACTCAACCTGTAGAACACTCCCCGAAATGTGCAGAAGAAATGGAAATATTTGATATTCATTTCACCCCACCTTAAAAAATAAAACTTCGTTGTTTGACAGTATTTCAGTTACAAAAAAGCAATACATGAATCAACATGTTGTCAGTCCATGTTGCATTAAACACTCATCTCAAATGCAACCAAATTCAATATACATCAAATATTATTTCATGAAATATTTATTTTATTAAATATCTATAAGGTCCTTTTCTGAGTAAAACAAATCCAAAGCAGCTCACAGAAAAAAAAACTACAAGTATAAAAGATTAACAGTACTAAAACCAAGAATAAAACTGACTTACTGTGGGTTAAACCACTGAGCCTAGGGCTTGTCGATCAGAAGGTTGGCAGTTCGAAACTCCCGCTGCTCGGTCCCAGCTCCTGCCAACCTAGCAGTTCGAATGCACATCAAAGTGCAAGTAGATAAATAGGTACCGCTCTGGCGGGAAGGTAAACGGCATTTCCGTGCGCTGTTCTGGTTCGCCAGAAGCGGCTTTGTCATGCTGGCCACATGACCCGGAAGCTGTACACCGGTTCCCTCGGCCAGTAAAGCAAGATGAGCGCTGCAACCCCATAGTCGTCCACGACTGGACCTAACGGTCAGGGGTCCCTTTACCTTTACAGTTAAAAACAAACCTAGTACTCCCAAACACTCTTTTCAGAATCACTGGAGAGCAAATACACTGGAAGTATAAAACACAGTACATTCGTACCTTGGATCCTGAACACCTTGCAAGTCGAATGTTTTGGCTCCCAAACGCCGCAAACCCAGAAGTGAGTTTTCTGGTTGGTGAATGTTCTTTGGAACCCAAATGTCCAACGCGACTTCTGTGGCTTCCAATTGGCTGCAGGAGCTTCCTGCAGCCAATCGGAAGCTGTGCCTTGGTTTCCGAATGTTTTGGAAGTAAAACGGATTCATTTTGACTTTCAAGGTACCACTGTATATTAGAAAGCACAATGGGTTGGCTCTAGACAGGGGTGGAAGAAGGGGGTGCGGTGGGTGCGGACCGCCTCGGCTGTCACCACTGAGGCAGGTGACAAAATGCTGGGTGGCACACACTGCGGGGCCTGCAGCGTGCCCGGGCCACACATCTCTCCTCGGAGAGATGCGGTAGCTTGGGAGCATGCAGGCTCTGTGCTGCCCAAATGGTGTGCCCGTTGCCCTTCCCCCAGCTGTAGGTTGGCTGAGTGGAGGGAGGCAGGCAGACTCCGGAGGTCCCGGGGTGCGCCCCACCCCTATGAATGGCTCAACCCCCCCAGGCGCGCTGCCCAAGTGCTTGAGTGGCTTCCTCCGCCTCTGGCTCTAGACTGAGCCATGCTTAGTGTAAACGCATTGAAATCAGGCATAGGATCATAGAATTGTAGAGTTGACAGGGACCCATTTAATCCAACCCCTTGCAATGCAGGAATATGGAGCTGTCCCATATGGGGATCGAACCTTCAACCTTGGCATTATCAGCACCATGCTCTATTGGGACTCAGTAAGTCTGCTCTAAGCAAGGTGGGAAGTCTGCATCCATTCCATCCTAGGCAACAGACTGATTTTAAGGACTCCCCTGCAGTCTGTCTGCTCATCCCAGTGTTTAAAGGAGAAGGGGAGGTGGTTGCTTCGAAGGGCCCTTTGCAGAAGTGGTCTTTGAAGTCCCCTATCCCCCTCCTTCAAACTTTTGCAAAGGACTTTAAGACAGCACCTGATTCTGTTTGTGCTACTGGTGGCTCAAATGGTGCAGAGGCTGTCTTAAAGCCTTTGTAAGTCTATGAAATTGCAGGGGTGGGGGTGGGGGTGGGGTGTTAAAAAGGTTGGGAACAACTTGCATCAGCAGTACTGAGCTGGATGAACCAAAGATCTGACTCAGCTCCTTGTGTTCCTATGATCCCTCCCTAGACCTGTGACAGGCAATCTTACAGACTCCTGGGCTTATCAGTTTCTTAATACCGAACACCTATATTACCTTCACCCTAAGGTCACAGGGTGGCTTGCAGCAAGTAGGATCAAAACAGATTATAAGCAAAGGGAAGAAGAAGTATAAACATTCGATATATGAAGCAGACATGTACATTTCTGATTTGATGAAGGCAATTTCCTTCTCCTGCAACTACCCGAAGGCTCGACGAAATGAAAATGATTCTAGCAGTCACTGAAAACTCATATAATGTGCCAGGTAACCATTGCCTAGTACAGTATTGCAAAAAATCTGGTTTGGCTCCCAAGCACTCTTTCTGTAAATGAAAGATCGTGTCCTCATCACGATCGCCAAGACTGACCTCACTGTTTGTGTGGGTGGGATTGTTTGGATAGCCACAACAACCTGATTGGGTCCCTCGGTTGCTGGGGCAATTCTGGCCAATGGTGTTGAGAGAATTTGCAGCTGGGGGACATATTTATACCGCTGCATGTTGCATCAAGTTTCCTCTTAGCGCCCCGTGCATTGGATCACCCGCCCACCCTCCCTATATTTAGGGTCTTGCTATGACCTTGCTATGACGTTGTGGGTCATCTGCTTTTGGGACAGGGGGCGGGTAGGAATTTTCCCATTTGGCTGATTGGCTGGTGCCATTTGGGTTTCGCCTGCCGTGTAGCAAATCGTCACAAATTTGTAAGGTTAGGCATTGGTTCAAGGTGTGGTGAGGGGAGGTTGTCATACCTGCCCCTCCCAATATGTGAGAGGATGTTCTGTTAAAGGAATCCAGGGGCTCGCCATGCTTTCGTCCAATCCCCTTCCAGGAGTTAGGGCCATGCCAGAGCACCTGGGAGCATTTTGGGGTGAGGTTGGGTCTGTGGTGGGACTAACGCTCCCCCATTATGTTTACCCTTACTGACTTCTGCCAGTGTCCAGTTGTCAGTACTGCCCTTCCGGAGATGTAGGTGCAGCTAGTCAAACCAATGCCTAAGCAAACCACTCACATTCTGTAATCAATAAAGTTGTGGCCAAAATTATGCCAATAACCTTAAACTAGTACTGGTGTCAACTCTGTCTTTCTTTGGAAGGTCTTGGGGGTCTTCACATGCAAGGCTTTTCCCATTTACAAGTGGGCGTCTGATCCAGTGCAGGCTCTCATAGGAAGGGGAAGAAAGTTGTTTTTGCCAATTCACCCTTCCTCCTTTGCAACTGCCCACATATTTCCATAGGGTCCCTGCCCTGGCAGCACATTCCCCTGAGTGACGATCCAGCTCAGGATCCAAGCTGCAGATTTTAGAACAGGTCCTTAACCAAAAGTGACTCACTAAGGCTGAGTATACACCATACGTTTCAAGCACATGACTCCCTCCAAAGAATAATGGGAACTGTAGTTTAATCCCCACAGAGCTACAGTTCTTTACATGCTAAACAAACTACAGATCCCAGGATTCTTTGAGGGGGGAGTCATGTGCCTGAAATGTATGGTGTGTAGCATAAGGGTCTAAGTGCAAAAGAAGCAGATGTTTACATGGCACAGGTAAAAAGGTAAAGGTAAAGGACGCCTGGACGGTTAAGTCCAGTCAAAGGCGACTATGGGGTTGTGGAGCTCATCTCGCTTTCTGGCCAAGGGAGCTGGAGTTTGTCCACAGACATCTTTCCGAGTCATGTGGCCAGCAGGACTAAACCACTTCTGGCGCAACGGGAAAACTGTGACAGAAACCAGAGCACGTGGAAATGCCGTTTACCTTCCCACTGACCGGGTGGACTGGAGGTTGCCTGATCTTGAGGGGGTTACATTCCCTCTTAAGGAGCAGGTACCTAGCTTGGGGGTACTCCTGGATCCATTACTGTTGCTTGAGGCCCATGTGACCTCGGTGGTGCAGAGTACCCTCTGTCCATACCTGCCAAGTTCCTCTCTGAAAAATAAGGGACCGGACCGAAAGTAGCATACCAGAAGTAGCGCGACGGCCATTTTGGAACTGGGCGGAGCATGCTCAGAAGTGACTTTTGATGCTGCTGTGCCCAGTTCCAAAATGGCTGCTGCACCAGAAGTCACACTGCAGCCATTTTTGAACTGGGCAGAGCAGCATCAAAACTCGCTTCTGAGCATGCTCCACCCAGTTCCAAAATGGCCGCTGCGGCAGAATAAACCAGGAAAAAACAAAAAAATCTGTTTTTTCTGCTGGTGACAGCTGGAAAAACGGGGGTTTCCCGGGGAAAATAGGAGACTTGGCAGCTATGCTTCTGTCAGCTTTGGCTGGTAGCCCAGCTACACTCCTATTTGGACAGGGATAGCCTAACTTCTGTGGACTACACTTTGGTAGTCTCTAGGTTGGATTACGCAATGCTTTGTATATGTGGGGCTGCCTCTGATGATAGTTAGGAAACTTCAGCTGGTGCAAAATTCAGTAGCCAGACAGCTCACCAGAACAAGATGGTTTGAGCACATCACACCAATCCTGGCCCAACTGCACTGGCTGCCAATCAGTTTACGGCCCAATTCAAAGTGCTGGTGTTGTTGACCTAAAGGCCTTACATGGCTCAGGACTTCAATACCTTAAGGACCACCTCTCTCCATACGAACCATCCCAGAACCTGTGCTTGTCATCCGAGGTCCTTCTCTATGTCCCCCCTACCTGAGAGGTTTGGAGGGCGGCAATCCGAGAATGGGCCTTTTCCATGGTGCCTCCCCAACTGTAGAATGCTCTCCCCAGAAAGGCTCACCTGGCGCCATCATTAAATAAATAAATAAATACATAATTTAGTACTTTTGCCCCGCCCATCTGGCTGGGCCTCCCCAGCCACTCTGGGTGGCTGCCAACAGGATATTAAATACACAATGAAACACCAAACATTAGAAACTTCCCTAAACAGGGCTGCCTTCAGATGTCTTTTAAAAGTCAGATAGTTGTTTATTTCCTTGACATCTGGTGGGAGAGCATTCCACAGGGTGGGCGCCACTACTGAGAAGGCCCTCTGCCTGCTTCCCTGTAACTTCACTTCTCGCAGTGAGGGAACTGCCAGAAGGCCATCGGCTCTGGGCCTCAGGCGCCAGTAAAAAAAGAAAACCACTCTTTACCCTGGCCTTTGTCCATTAAATAATCTATGGTCTATTAAAACCGGGGGGGGGGGAATTATTATTACACTCATTTTGTTATTATGCTTTTTATTATGTTTTTGTTATTGATGCTCTGTAAAATGTGTTTTCTCCTTCATGGATCAATGCCTTGTCATGGCGAAGGGGCTTGAATAACTCAGAGAAGCTATGAGCTATGCCATGCAGGGCCACCCAACATGGACAGGTCATAGTGGAGAGTTTTGACTAAACGTGATCCACCTGGAGAAGGAACTGGCAAGCCACTCTAGTATCCCTGCCAAGAAAACTCCATGGACAAAGACAACAGGCATATAAAAGTTATGACGCTGGAAGATGAGCCCCTCAGGTCGGAAGGCGTCCAACATGCTACTGAGGAAGAGCGGAGGACAAGTACAAGTAGATTCAGAGCTGGGCCAAAGTTTCAGATATGCCTGGAAGCGAAAGGAAAGTCCGATGCTGTAAAGAAAAATATTGCATAGGACCAAACTGCGGGAGGCAGTGCAAGACAGGAGTGCCTGGCATGCTATGGTCCATGGGGTCACAAAGAGTCGGACACGACTAAACGACTAAACAACAACAACAACAACAACAAAAATGTGTTTTTAATGTTGTATACCGTCCTGGGATCCTTTGATAAAGGGCGGTATAAAAATGGAATGAATGAATAACATAATGTTTACTTTCCTCTTCATTCTATGGCTGGAGCCTCCTTAGAGCCTCTTCTACACAAAGTTATCCTCTGGCTGTTCAAATGAAATCTCTGTGCCTGGTTAATCAGTATCCTGGATGAAGCTTAATGACATGTGGTGATGGGCCGCTCCCAGGAGACAGTGATCCTAAAAACACTTAACGAAGATTTCCCTGTAGATTGCTACGCCTAGTAGGCATCTGGCAGCGCTTGCTTTTCATTGTGTGCTTTGGAGTGGAAACATGGGCTGCGTGCCAAAGAGGAACAGCATTATGACAGACCCCAGCCTGGCCACTCTAATCTCTGATGCAGAGATGCTACAATTCCCCTCTGCCCACCGCACAGAACTGCTGCGTTTAAACCAGTGCAGCACACTCCATTTATACAACAGGCAAAGACAGCTGATTACATTACCCCCCCCCCAAAAAAAATTAAAACAAACAAATGCCAGGCATCACAGAGCCATTTGCCACCTTCACTTCTCAACGTGATTCAGTTTTCACCCTGGGCAAAATGATTTTGAAGCGATGCGTCAGGAGGACAGCTTCGTTCAGACTGAAACAAGAGATTCTCAAAGCTCCTCATAAGTCTTCCTAACTGGAGGGGAATGCAGCTGGAAGCTCTCCAGGCTTATTGGAGACAAAAGTAACGAAGGCTCATTTGGGGGGTTGGGATCAGGCAGGAGAGAGCTAGTGCAGCTTGTAATGGCAGCTTGGAGAATGACCAGTGGTGATCTGGTGAGTCCCTGGTAACATTGTGGGACCTGGGAGGGCAGGGTTTAAAAGCAACCACTCAGCAACAAAGCTCAGTGGGTGACATCGGTCCAGTCATTTTCGCCTCTTGGCCGAACCTACCTCACAGAATTGTGAGGATAAAAATGGGGAAGGGGGAAACATGTATGACTCCTTGAGCTCTGTGGAGGTGGGGTAGAAATGCAACAAACAAACAAACAAACAAACAAACAAACAAACAAACAAACCTGACTTCCAAGGAGTCAGAATACAGTGGTACCTCGGGTTACAGACGCTTCAGGTTACAGACTCCACTAACCCAGAAATAGTACCTCGGGTTAAGAACTCTGCTTCAGGATGAGAACAGAAATCATGCGGTGGCGGCACGGCGGGAGCAGGAAGCCCCATTAGCGAAAGTGGTACCTCAGGTTAAGAACAGTTTCAGTTTAAGAACGGACTTCCGGAACAAATTAAGTTCTTAACCCGACATACCACTGTATTGCCTCATCTAGCTCAAGGTTGTCTTCCCTTTTTTTCAAACCAAAACATAGAGATGTTATAAGAATTTTAAGGTCCTAAATATACAGTGGTACCTCTGGATACGTACCTAATCCATTCCGGGGTGCCATTTGGACCCCCAAAAGTATGTATCCAGAGTGGCTCTTCCGTGCATGCGCGAAGCACTGATAGAGCGCTTCTGCACAAGTGCGAAGCACGCAGAAAGCTTCTGCGCATGCGCATGTGGCGGAACCCAGAAGTAAACACTGCGTTCTTAACTTGAAAGTACGCAACCTGCAGCGTACACAACCCGAGGTATGACTGAATATATATAAAATAAGTGTTCATGGATGTGCCAGGCAAGCACATAAATACAGTAAATGTATAGACCACATGTCCTGAAACCATTTGTCTCTTCCAAATTGACCTCAATTATTTATCTGCAAGGTCGAAGGAAATGGGGAACCTCCCCATTGTCTCTTTGCTCACAAATCCTGTCTCAAGGGCACGTTTAAGATATGTGTAGGGTGAGCCTGTGACCTGTGACCTGGATTCAGGAATTGAGTAGTTATCATAGCAAAAGAGTGGCCAGGATCCAATCAGGGAACCTGGCAGACAGGATAAAAACAACGCACACGGATTTCTGTTGTAGTCCGCCCCTTTTCTGATGTACCAGGGTGGTGGTCTTGGGCTACACCCCTTCTGTGATGTATGTATGATGTTAATAAAGAAGAGGCGTACTAGCTGCTTTGCTTCTCAATACTCTCTGGTTGGCCTCTGTTATTTTCTCCTACCGATGGAGAACCTACAAAGGACTCTATAAGGGCTTTTGTGTACCCCATAAGGGAAAGGGAGCAGTTTTTGTTTACAACAGGGATGTTGGGGATTTGAACTTGGAACCTTGCGCAAGCTAAGCATATAATTTGCCCGTGAGCTACAGCCCTCACCTATTTCCCTCTTAAGTGGAATACAAGTTGCCTGCATGGGAGTAGAGGCTCAATGTCTAGGCTTGGCATCGCGGGACCTGAGCCACTGCCACCCTCTGGGATCTTCTGACGCTGCTGCTCTTCCATGGTCTCACTGTCAGCTCACGTCTCCTGCAAGAGCAGAGCGAGGAAATACAGCCTTCCTCCTTCCAGTTGCCTTTGTTTCTCCTTCTGGCTGATTGTCTGGATTGGACCTATGAAGCATAGCTGCCAAGTACCCCGTTTTCCCCGGGAAACCCCCGTTTTTACTTACCTTTCCCCGGTGGCCCCCCATATCACTTCGTCTCCCGTTTTCTCCGTTATTTTCTCCTGCCGGCGGCCATTTTTTTCTGATTTGCCCTTCTATGGGCACAAAAAATGGCCACCGCCGGCTTCAAAAGTCGCATCTACACATGACTGGAAGTGCATAGACGCCACTTGCGGTGTCAGCGGCGGCCATTTTGGGTGCCCATAGATGGGCAGGCTGACACCGGAAGTTGCGTCGACACACTTCCGGTCATGCGTAGAAGCTACTTTTGAAGCCACCGGCGGCCATTTTTGGTGCCCATAGAAGGGCAAAGCGACACCGGAAGTTACGTCGACGCAACTTCCGGTGTCACACGGCTGCCGGTCCCGGATTCTGCAGTCCGGGACTTGGAAGGTAAGCTATGAAGAGAAAGGGCAAATGAATTGACAGAGGTGAGGAAGAAATGGAACCCACTCAGATGATGGGTGGCAGGACGGCAATGGGGGGGGTATCTTGCCCAAGCCCTACCCCAAAATCTTGCATCCAGCACAACATGCAATGGCCTCTTTTATAACACACCCACACCCACCAGATTTTTCTTTGGTATGATGGCCTTATACATTTTTTTACCCATGGAAACAGCCATTGGTTGTGTCTTTAAAAGAAAAACAGATTGAAAAGAAAGGTCATGATGGGGTTTCTGTCTCAAGAAGGCCACAAATGGAGACTCAAAGATTTATTCTATACCAGTACTGCTCCCCATAGTACACTTTCAAGTGGTTTGACCAGTCTAGTTTTAAAAGTATCAAGCAATGTGTGCACTCTGGGGTAGATCTTCAAAGAAAATAATGGCACTTAAGTGCCTATCATCCATTGATTTTGCAATGAGAAATAGACAGTTAAGTGCCATTTTTGCCTCGAAAATCTATTGCCCCATTTTGTCCCTTGGCATGGACTGTATTGGACACAACGGGAGGCGCTTGGTTCCAGGTTTTGGTATTTCAGACTGAAATGCCAGTTTCTTAAAATCCGAAAAGCTGTATTCTATTTTGGATTCAGTTGATTTTGTTTGTCACTTTGAGGATTCAAAAAATGGTTTGGTAGTCTGCAGAAATGGTCATGTAAGCAAATGGCTGCACTTAACTAGTGCTTTTGAAGGGTACAATGTCTTTTAATTCAATTCAAAAAGAAACATTGGTGTTTGACTTAGAGTCAGTCTTGTCAGAATCTAAATACGGGGCTCTTTGGTCAGGCCAATAATAATTAAGGCTGCAATTCTATACCCAATTAACCTGCGCACAAGTCAATGGGACTTAGTTGGGATGGGAAATGTATAGGAATATATTGGTTACAAGTAACCAGTCTGGTTCTCCACAGCTGCCCATGCTAAACACATTAAGGGGAATAGTGGCCAATTGAATAGATAGTGATATAATGACGTTCACCATCCTTCAAAAATTTGCAGCAACCTTTACCACTCGAATGTCATTTCACCTCTTACTTCTCAAAATTAAGGATAGATGCTTTTGAAAAACTAGTTTCTCTCTGATGGTCCTACTTGGCACTGTCTATGGCTGTGTATACACATTCAAAGTTTACAACACAGCTACTGTATATTCCTGCGTATAAGACTACTTTTTAACCCAGGAAAATCTTCTCAAAAGTCAGTGGTTGTCTTATACGCCGGATTGTATTTCTTATACGGCGAGTATATCCCAAACTCTATATTTTAACTGGAAAAGTTGGGGGCCGTCTTATACGCCCAGTCGTCTTATACGCCGGAATATATGGTAGATCATTCTTTTTCTCAGTTTGGTCAAAGCTGGTTTTGGGGGGAAATGCATCTAAACATAGTATTTCCTAAGAAATGGCAGGCTAGGTACAGGATAGATAGGGATCGTGGCCAACCTCGTGTGCTCACTGCTTCGCAAACCAAAAATGGGAGTAAATGGGAGTGTGTACGCTTATGCGCAGCTGAAACTTGTGGCAAAACTCTCCATTTCACAGCAAAAGGATGGCAAACCAAAAGAGAGATCACTGTACGAGGCATGAGTCACCCACTGGCTGA